>NW_027497984.1:0-116643 GCF_021521415.1 Bidens hawaiensis | reverse complement strand
CAAGTTTCTATAATAGGCAATCTCATAGAGTTAACAAACCGACAAAGGTTAACAAGATCATATTTGTTAAAGGAATAACTTCTGTGTCCGAAAAAGAAGCTATTTTTTGGAATCAAACTAATCAAGAGTTTTATCGGTTAAAAGCCGAACGTGAGTGTGACATTTGATCCAAAACAAGGTATACCTCAGTATGTATTTACCGATTAAGCAAATAAACGCCTGTTGCGTAACAAACGAACGATTCACCAAACGGGTCGGGTTATGACCTAGATATCTCGGGGGGGGCCATCTATAAGTGATATACGATCTATACAAGCTAAAATATTAGAAATATGGTCTTAGTTTGATAGCAAACAAGTTAAACGAAAACATGCTCGTTTAACCGCCCGCTATAGATTTAAACGCGAAAGATAGTTACAAAACAAGCATTGTATCATCCGTTAAGCCGAAAAAGACTTACCAAACACTTATTTGAAATGTTTTAAGCGATCCGTGAAAGTATTTTTGATTTTTACAAACATATAGTATGTTTTTATAATTTTACACAAAACTAGCCGAAAAACACTCGTTTTCGCGTTGTTTTAACGCACCCGATAAGTTTTTCGCGCCAAAAAACCGAACCCGAACTAAAATTTGGACCGGCCTTTCGTATTTGGGCTTGAGAAATCAGAAACTTGGGCCAAAATGGGGCCCATGGATTCCGATCGGCAGCCCACCCTCACCCCCATTTTTTTTATATAACTTGTTAAGTAAGCTTGTTATTCATTTCATTTGATAAAAATTGAAGCCCAAGCAGCTGCAAGTCAGTTTTTCCAGAAACCTTCCAAAACCCTAAGGTAAGAGCTTAAATAAGTAGCTTTTGAACTTGTTTAAACTTGTTTAATACCATAAAAACATGTCTTGGTTACTAAAAATCATTCCTAACCGTGTAAAATTCCTAAAAATGGTCCATAAACATGTTTTGATTATACACATGGTAAGGAACCTGTTTTGATAGTTTTTTGGCCATAAACATGGATTAAAGGGTTGAAACGACGTTTTTACGGTTCAAAAGTTCGTTTTTGTGCACTAGCCGAAACCCTAAGTTAAGGGATGTTATGTTGATGAAATATTGCTTGGTTTGTGATATAGGACTTTTACCTAGCTTTCTTAGAAGCACAAGAACCTGAAAACTTTATTAAAAGGTCGGAAACGAGCCAAACCCGCTAAGGTAATGCCGAAACACTCGCTTACGGGCTATTTAGGTTAAGGTTGTGATGTGCATATTTTTAGGACTTGAAATTTTTCAGGGACATCAGGGACCATGTCAATAAGTCCCTGTTCAAATTTGGTAATTTTTCGACCATCCGAGAATATTTGGCGAATTTATTACCGAATTGGGACGTTTATTTGGGAAAAATAGCTAAAATACTTCAAAAAATATGAAATTTTTCTGGTAATTCATATTTGATGTATTTTGATCACATATGAATTTTGGGATCATTTGGAGAAGTTTAAAGGTGTTTTGTTTATTTGCGTTCGTGTGAATTTTTACAGCCGAATTTAGGCCGAAAATAATATTGCACGAGCTTTTTACATTCTGGAATTGATATAAATTATTTTGGGACATGATTTGAGCATTCAGGAATTTTTGTGGAATTTTTGGAAATTGTTTGGGATAAACGGACGATTTTCGGGCGAAATATAGCTGATAAAATGAATTTTTATAAATTAATAAATCAGTAAATAATTCCAGAAATATTTTTATTAAAATATACATATTTTAATTGATAAGTGGCTAAATTTTCATAATTTAGTGATTAACGGTTAATTAATTATGCTAATTTGAATATTAAATAAATTCAGTTTTTATAACAACCGGCAAGTTCGCGTCTAACGAACCTGCGGGAATATAAAAACACCAAGAGTGATCAAAAATCATATTTTTGGATTAATTAAGTAAAAACGAACTTTTCTATGAGAAACCTGGACAATCCGGGTGGATTGTGCGCGTTTCTTCTCAAATCAAACTGAATAAACGGAAACGGGCCCCGTAGCTAATCCGGGACCCCAGTATGTGATCTTTCTTTATAACTTATTCATGTTATTAACCAATACATTTACCCAAGCTTATTTTCCCATAACTGCTTTCTAAACGCGTAAACGAGCAACTTGACCCAGCTGGGAAAACGGGAGTCTGAGCCAAGTTCGGTTTTAAGTATTAGACATTGAACAACATCACAACCTAAGCCTATTGTCACTTTCTGGGCGTTCCAACTACACCCAGATTAGTTATACAGCCCAGTTTAGTATTGAGATTATAATAATATTAAAATATTAATATTATTATAATATTGATTATAGGAACTACTGACAGCAGACCGAACTAACCACAAGCTGATACAGTACTGATTATCTACTAAACAGTGAGTTTCATGACCCCACTTTTAAACTGTTTTACGAACTTTTGGGGTGAAAAGCATGTTTGCTTATATCTATGTACTTATCTGAAACATGTGATGATGTGAATTATCTAAGTGCTAACACACGAAAGTCCCCACGATCACAGTGATTAACTTCGAGCCGGTGGCTTGTGAATAGTACTATTGGTTTGACAAACCCAAACGGATCCGGCACGGTTTGCCGAGACACCAAAATCGTTTGCACATGACCATAATTTGTACGAACCAGCTATGTAGTTTTAGACATAGCTACCGGGGCATGTTGTGGGCGGAAAGGGGCCACAGTGGTTGATTGAGCGTGGGAAATGGAGGCACGTAGCACGAACAGTCCAGGATTCACTGTAGCTTAGCATAATTACATCACATACATCATTTACATACATACATACTTATTTCAAGATTACTAGTGTTGACTTGTGAATACTCATTACTGATTTCTTGAAACTCGTGAAACTCACCAACTCTAGTAGTTGACCCGTTTTAAACTGCTTTTCAGGTGTACCTAAATCGGAGTAATTTGGTGATATGTTACTTGCCTGAAGTGTGTTGTCGATGCTATGTGAATAGAAGCAAGGGTGTTAGTAGTAAGAACGTTTAGTTAACGAACTAGTTTTGTTTGTGTCACCTAGACTGTAAAACAATGATAGAACGAAGAAATGTAATATATTGTAAATTAGTTTGTAATGTTTCTTTATAAACAATGTGTTGATATCAGAGGTATCTGTTACATTCCCGTTTTACGCTTCCGCATTGTGCTAGTCGGGGTGTGACAGTGAGCGTGCTGAAACAGCACTTCAGGTCAATAAATTTGCTGATCGAAGGCAGTTTTTCAACTGCAACGAGGTTGGACATGTATTCTATGCTTGTCCAAATAGGTTGAAGCACGATCACGTTCAACCTCAGAAAGTTGTTTCAAAGAAACCGAGCCTAGGGCATGCTGAGAAACCATCAGTTGTTTTGAAATCCGAGCTGGATAGGATTTTAAAACGGGAAGAGATTGTAAAAAGTGGTTGTGACAAAGATGAAAGTCTAAGCCTACATCATCGTGTTGGAACACGATGGAACACGATGGAACAACCCTGAATAGCCCTAGACACGGAAACGGACTTTCCTATGGCAAACTCAACCTCAAACACATCGACTACGCGCTCGGGTGATTTATTCAGCGAGGAACAGAAAGCGGTAGACACAAAACTTCTACTGGCACCCGAATCAAATAGGACCAATGCCTGTAATTCATCAAGTAAAAAGGTACTTGGAATAACATTACACTACTACTTAGCTACACGATCATACATACGATCCCGAAAGACCGAAAGAAAGAGAAATTGTTACGTTAGAATAAAAGAATAGATAAGGAGAAAGTACCTGAAACAACATCCGCATCATCTTTCGCCTCTCTCTTGGAGATGTTGAAGGCCCTCGCCCTGGCCTTCGGCTTCTCTTCCACTTTCCCCCTCGAGGAAGTCCCCTGACCGGACCCCCCCCCCCCCCCGGCCTTGCTAGTAGGACAGTTCGATGCCAACTGGCCGGCACCCTTACAGCGGAAACAAGTCAACGTCAGACACTCGAAATGGGGGTGTCCAACCTTATCACATCGGAAACAAGAACCAGACCCACTCTTACATTCCCCCTTGTGCGGTCACCCGCACTTCTTGCAATTTCCAACCACCGCATCCCTCTTAAATTCTGAAGGCTCAGTCTTTACTCTCTTCTCGGACGAGTTAAAATTGCTTCCCTCGGGCCGCTTACCGTACGAATTTGTGTTCCACGTCTTCCTAGTCTCGGTCGGCGGTAACTTCTCCCTCTGATCATATAATGTACCTGCTAGGGTAACCACTGAGTGAAAAGAGTTCATTTCAGTGGTCACCACACCCCTATGAATATTTGCCGGAAGCCCCTTCACATACTTTTTAATCCTCTTGGCTTCGGGAGTAACCAAATCGGGACATAAACGGGCCATCTGGTTAAACTTTGTGGTATATTCCCCATGCGTCAAACTACCCGCCTCCAAGGTCAAGAATTCCTGTTCCATCTTATCCAATTCATGCAGAGGAAAAAACTAATCAATAACAAATTTCTTCAACTCATCCCATGTCATCCTCTAATTGAACGATCACCCATAGCCTGCGCCAAGGTATCCCACCAACATAGTGCCTCGGAACGAAACCAGGCAGTAGCATATGTCACCATGTCATCCCCCTTGCACTTAATAACTCTCAGAACGGCCTCCATCTCCCTCACCCACTTATGTGCTGCCAACGAATCTTTAGTACCATCGAAAAAAGGGGGTCACACTTCTTAAAGTCACTATACGAGCAACCTCGAGTAGATACACTAACAGTCCACACTTCGTCTTCATCCCCACTTGGCACATACACCTCCTCTTCCTCTTCGACCTGCACCTCCTTACTCTTCCTTCCCTTATCCGAAGTCTTACCAACCAATGACTCCTCCGTGGCCCTAACGGCCTCAGCAACGATCTCGGGAATGGCGCTATGAAGCACCTGGTACACCTCATCCGCGATTGCCGCACACATTGCAGGATCTAAGGCGGGGTTATCCCCCTCCTCATGAATCGAGGTTTCCAGCTGGGGAGTAGGAATCTCATTCTCAGCTTCAGCACGTGGCTTACGACCATGGCCACGAACGCTAGGACCACCTCTCTTAGCTACTCGAGTATTAACCATGACTTATCCCTACAAAGACAGAATTTTAACACTGTTAAGTACAAGTGGCATTTAGATCATGTAAGGTAAGGGTAAACAGCTAATGACGTTGATCAGGTATAATTAGTCGTTTACTTTTACCCGCCCATCCTAATCACCCCTACCCCTAACCACATTAACATTCAATCTAAAACTTAAACAATTAATCACTTACTGGAACTTTACAACTTAAGGGACTGACTGACAATTAAAGTTACCTCTTAGCGTGCAGCTACTCACGGTGGGTATACTAGTATTTTCTCTTACAGTTTGAATCCAAGCATTCGGGGATGCTCGGATCCCTCGAACCATGGCTCTGATACCATTCATGGACGAAGCACATAATTCCAAAGATTCCATTCGTCTAGGTGCCGATAAGAAGCACAAACATTCAAATAAATATTATTGGGGATCCGAATATCTGACTCTGTAAGACCCCGAATCCCGGGAATCCTACAGTTGGTATTCATCCATAATACTTATAAAAATACTTAAACTTGAAAACAGTTCATTCCATTTAAAACAACCAATTCAGAGTATAATTAAGCGGAAAACTATAATTAATAAAATAAGTTCCCAAAACCAATTTAAACGTATTTGATAAAACTTTAAAAAAAAAAAAGAAATGTTCAATATTTAAATCTTCCATCCACGTATGCCCTTCACCGTCCAAGTAGCTTCGTGCACGTCCAAGCGGTAAGGCATCCTCCTCCTAACCTGAAACTCACACTAACATGCACACAAAGTCAGCTTGAGCTGAGTGAGTTCAAGTTTTAATAAATAACATCAATAATTAATAATCATAATGGTCATTCCAAGGATTTTAAAAATTAAAGGGATACATCAGTTAAGCCATCATCATCAATAAATAATCATCCTTATATATATATATATATATATATATATATATATATATATATATATATATACAAACATCTTCATAAGTACATCCCTATATATATATATATATATATATAAACATCCAAGTAATAACATCAGGGTCGAGCAAACGTACAACCCAAACACGTAACATCTCATCCAACGTATGCAAACACAAAGTAGGCATGCGTAACATCCTTAGTCGATAACGACTAATAAACATCACCAATTATTGGCCATACAATAATACATGCCAACATACTATAACATCATCCAAAGGCCTACCCTTTACAAGTAAGCATATATAAAATAGTTTAAACATTTCATCAAGCAAAATCGCTTAGGTGTGCATGCTAGCCCAAAAACATAAAAAGAGTAAAAAGGGCATCATGAACTCACCTGACACAAGGCACGATTTCACCACAAGCTAGAGGACCCCTAAGTAATCCCAAAACTCAAACACCTGTCGATTTACATTCAAACATTACTTTTGACCTCGAAAGGACTTGTTTATCCTACAAGACGTTCTAACATGGTTCGAGTTACTTAAAGCCTCGGCCTCATCAAACTCAATCATAACAGCCCCCGGGGCCTTACATACACCAACACGACCCTTAGATACTCTCGGGAATAAAGAATTCCCAATTTACCCCCGGAAGCACTAGGTGACACTAACACGCGCGTTTAAGAGTCGTTTAGGCCATTAACATCCAACTCAACCCCGTGTGGACCCAATATGATAATTTCTAAACTGGAAAATGAAATTCTGGAATTTAAAAATAAACTTGGAAAATTTCAAGATTCCTCATTTTTGTTAAATGAAATAATTGAAGTAAACAATTCCCACAAGAAAAATGGGAAAGCAGGTTTAGGGTTTGTTGATGTTCCTCCTCCATTTAAAGGAGATTACCATAGCATTCCAGATGTTAAACAATGTCCTGAAATACTTACAGTTGAATCTGAAATTGTTTATCAAAACAAATCAACTCAAGAACCGATTCACATCAAAAGTAACTCCGTTTTTACCAAAAGTGAATTAGATGGTTTTGTTGAGGAGTTAGTTGAACAAGATGAGATTGTTAAAAACAAGAATATTCCTGCTGACAATCACATCTTATGTGAACCTGAAGAATTTAAACAGGCTGTTTATGGTTCAAAATCTTTGGGTGAAACTTCTAAAACTCCTAAGGTATCATCTAATGAGTCTCAATCAGACAAACCTTCGGTGTTTGATGAGGATTTGATGAGATTCATAAATCCTCAACCAAAATCTTCAATCGGGAAGATATTTAAAATTAAAAGGTCTTTCGAAGGTTTTTTCGGATAAGGAAGTTCCTCTGAATCTTCTTAATCCAGAATTAATTGATAGTGTTTTTCAGGATGACACTTCAGAAGTCACTAAACTTGAACAACAATTTAACGAATCTAAATTCAAAAATGTTCAAGAAAAGGCAAAGAAGTGTAACGCCCGTAAATTTCGTTAATTGTCTCGATCGTTTATGAATGTTGGTCAAAAAGCCGGGGTTTCATCTTTCTAATTTAGAGCCTTTTAATACGTTTTAAAAGTCCATTTGTCCATCCTTTTTTCCCAAAACATCCCCTCTTACGGCTTAAAGTATTATACTAGTATGTAGCACCCGGCATTTTCGTTTATCGGCATGCACGTTGTAGAGTTTGTATATTTATCGGGTTCGAACTGGCTTACTTCGGGGACCTCCTTGTCAAACCCATAAGTGGGATTACTTAAGTTTTATTCAAGTGTAGCAATTTTCAACTTGGAAGGGCCAGAACGTAACATTTTATATTATAATCAAAACCTAAAACCCTAGCTCTCATGTCCTGCGATCGGCAGCAGCGGCACCCCCCTTTCCACCTCGTTTTTCGTGCAATCAGCTACCGTCCGGCCGCCCAAACTTCAATTCCAGGTTGGTATTATACATATACAACTCTTTTTCACCTTAATTCATCCTTATGGCGCGCTTATTGGTCGTTAAGATTGAGTTTTGATGATAACAGCTTGCTGACAGATTCGTATACGTTTATTGTAGGTTCTGTAACGCGATGTTAATCCACTGTTATTGATCGACTCTTGATTCCATGATGTCCTACTTTGAGTCTAGTTTCCAGAAACGTATAATACGTAATTTTTGGACGAGATTTGAATAGTTTTTATGAATTTATAAAATCGAGTGTCAAAGCTGAAGCGGGATGACGGATTCTGGTCTCTCTTCCTGACGTCATAACCTTTTTTTGACAAGTCCAAATTGGTTGGTTCCACTTCTGAAAGTTATTGTTTTGAGTTAGGAACCAAACCCAATTGGAATCGTTTAATTTGGTTCGGTAATGAATTTTATAAAAATAAAACCATTTTGTTGCGCGCTGAAACAACTGCACATACCTTTCTGTGTTGGAAGAATTTTTATGATTTTTATGTCCAATAGAAAAATATAATAAAAATATTTTTTTATAAACCTAAGACATTTATTAAAGTCTGGTAAAAATTTAATAATTTAATTCAAAGGTTATCCTATGTAATTAAATGCATCTTCGCATGCTAAAATCTGCACGTTTTACTCGTTATTAATCAATAAGTTCGTTTTAGGCTTAACCGGTGGTTTTGGTTAGTTGAAAGGTTTTAGGGGCCTTGGGCCAAGTGTTGGGCCTTGGGCCAAGTGGTTGGGCCTTGGGCTAAGTATTTGGCCTTGGGCCCTGTTGGTGCATAATGTCAGTAGTTCATAGTCTAGTGTCTGTAATCGAGTCTGTAATGATTAATTATGTTTTATATGTCTTAAGCGAAGTTACTAACAAGTTCGCTGTTTAGGCGAACTTGTTAGTCAAGCGAAGTTATGGACAACTTCGCCTGAACATGCCAGGCGAAGTTGTCGTGTATTTATATAGGTTACGGCTTAGCTTAGTAAATGAGTTCGTGTGATCATTATCGAAGTTACGAGAGCTGTAACGTGAGGACGAGAGTTCGTGTCTGTAATAGTGATATTGTATCACGTGTTTTGGTTATAATTTAACGTGTTTGTTTATCGTATCGTGTTTGATCTATTCGTGTCTTCTACGCTCGTAACGACCTACGCAGGGATTCCGCACCTACGTAGATCGAGATATCTCGTGTTGATCCATCCAGGGAACCTACAATTGGTATCAGAGCTTCGGCTCGATTGTGTGGTTCGGGATATTCACGCGGGTGTAGAAATCGTCCCGTTTCGACTATTCGCGGGACGTGTTTTCTGTGTTTTTATGTCATTCTTACCTCCTACCATCGTATTCAACCCTTTACACCGTCAAAAACCTTGAAAAACCCAGAAATCAGATCTGCAGAAACTTCGTGTTCATCAGGCGAAGTTGCCGTCACTGTTCGTAGGGTTTCGGCGAAGATATAAGGTTGAGCGAAGTTATCAACAACTTCGCCTACCTTCTCAAGTTCGCCTATCTCAAGCGAAGTTCTCTACAACCTCGCATACTTCCTAAGTTCGCTTACCCTAAGCGAAGTTACACTCAACTTCGCCAAGTCACGCGAATTTAAGAAAGATCTAGCGAAGTTAAGTCTAAGCGAAGTTATCCGTAACTTCGCCTACAGTACTTTTCAGAAGAATTTAAGAAAGATCCAGCGAAGTTAAGTCTAAGCGAAGTTATCCGTAACTTCGCCTATAGTACTTTTCAGAAGAAATTTTTTTTAATTTTTCGGGTTTCTTAGTTTTCGAGAAAGATGTCATCAATTAACATCTCTGAGTTAGTTAAGATGGAAGTAGAAGCAGGGTTAGCTACTAAGGCCCCAAAGTTGCTTAAAGGAACTGATTTCGTTGTATGGAAGGATCGGTTCGAACAATATGTCAAGTACCAGGATGCGAAAATGTGGGTATGCATCCAGGATGGTTATATTCCACCAACTATGGAGTACGAAGGTCGTGATCAGATCAAGAAGTACAGCAAAATGGAAGATGAAGAGAAAAAGATGTATGAGGCCGAGAGCAAGGCTCATGCTGCTATCACTATGGCTCTTCCACAAGAGATCCTTCATACGTTTAGAAAGTACAAGACAGCAAGAGAGCTTTGGGAAGCTCTTGAGAACCGGTTTGAAGGAAATGTGGGAATCCGTGCTTCGAAGATCAAATTGCTCAAAACCCAGTTCTCAGTCTTCAAGTATTTGAAGAATGAATCTCTAGATGATATCATCACCTGATATTATCATCTGATGACTGAACTGAGCAACTATTCAATTTCTTACCGAGAAGAAGAGATAGTTGAGAAGCTTCTTGATGCTCTCCCACCAAAATGGGAGATGTACACGGTGCTGATGAGGGAAGACAAAGACTTTCCCCAATATGATCTGGAAACGGCAGTCAACAAGCTCCGAACCTTTGAGCTTAACATGGTTAGAAAGGAGACACCTACGGATCAGGTTCAAGATCCAGGTATGTATGGTGCTAAAGTCAACTCTAGTTCATGTTCGAAGACTGAATCAGCTGCCTACTACTCGAAGGGAGAGTCGGGTGCCAACTCATCACATGAGGGGCATGTGTCAGTCAACACGAATGGTGATGTTTGCTTTGTAGCAGGTGGATCTAGTGCTTCTAAACCGCAAGCAAGCAAGAGTAGTTGCTCTCCAAGTATTCCTAGCAACAACTACTCTAAGATGCCTATGAGTGTCAAATCTGCTGAAGAGCAGTTTGCTCTCTATACTTCTTTTATTGCTTCCTATGAGAACTACATTCAGGGGAAGATTGTTGATCCAGCTATGTTGGATGAAGACTATGACCAGATTGATGCTGATGATATGGAAGAAATGGATCTGCAATGGCAGATGGCTATGATCGTGAGAAGAGTGAAACGGTTTATGAAAAAGACCGGAAGAAAGTTTGTCGGTGGAAGGCCAGGGTTTGACAAGACGAAGGTAAGATGCTACAACTGTCAGCATCTTAGCAAGAAACAACCATTGATGAGCTCTCTTCTAACTTGGAAGACAATTTGCATGTCGGTTCTGTTCCGAACACGAGAATTCATAAAGATCACCCTTTGGAGAATGTGATTGGTGATGTGTCCTCCGGTGTACAAACAAGACGTAGCTTGAATGAGCACACCTGTGTTTACACAAGCATTAAGGAGACAGGCTTAATCAACGAATGCTTGTACACCTACTTTATCAGCCAGATTGAACCAAAGAATTACCAAATGGCTCTAAAGGACAGCTCGTGGGTCGAGGCCATGCAAGAAGAGCTGGCTCAATTCAAGAAAATGGAAGTTTGGACTTTGGTTGAAAAACCGAAGCATGTGCATGCGATAGGCACAAAATGGATTTTTAAGTGCAAGAGAGATGAGAAAGGGATTATTATAAGACACAAGGCAAGGCTAGTCGTTAAAGGTTTTAATCAACAAGAGGGGATTGATTATAATGAAGTGTTCGCTCCTGTGGCAAGATTGGAAGCCATTAGATTGTTTTTGGCATTTGCTGCTTATAAGAAGATGAAGGTATTTCAGTTGGATGTGAAAAGTGCGTTTCTAAATGGGAAAGTTGATGAGGTTGTGTATGTTGAGCAACCTCCGGGTTTTCCTGACCCAGACTTTCCAGACCACGTGTACAAGTTAAGCAAGGCGTTGTATGGACTACATCAGGCACCTCGTGCATGGTACTCAACTTTATCAGATTACTTGCTTGAAAATGGGTTTGAAAGAGGAAAGATAGATAGCACACTGTTCTTCAAGAGAGAAGGAAGCGACTTCCTGCTGGTGCAAGTCTACGTGGATGACATTATCTTTGCTGCATCAAAAGTCTCCATGTGTCAGGAGTTTGAGGCCGTCATGAAGAATAGGTTTGAAATGAGTGCTATGGGTGAACTAACTTTCTTTTTAGGATTGCAGGTTGATCAGAAGAAGGATGGGATGTTCATTCATCAGACCAAGTATGTCCATGATGTGCTCAAACGTTTCAAGATGGAGGACAGCACTCCATTTGATACTCCAATCTGCGTCAACCATAAGTTGGGTGCTGAGACAGACAATGACGCAGATGTGGACCCAACTCAGTATCAGGCTATTATAGGTTCTTTAATGTACTTAACTGCTTCTAGGCCTGATATTATGTTTGCAGTTTGTCTTTGTGCTCGTTTTCAGGCAAACCCAAAGGAATCTCACATGAAGGGTGTG
Source organism: Bidens hawaiensis (assembly GCF_021521415.1). Taxonomy (NCBI): domain Eukaryota; kingdom Viridiplantae; phylum Streptophyta; class Magnoliopsida; order Asterales; family Asteraceae; genus Bidens; species Bidens hawaiensis. Next base: position 104,462 of record NW_027497984.1, on the reverse strand, counting down.
AAGAGGATCTTGCGGTATCTCAAAGGCAAACCTAAGCTGGGGTTGTGGTACCCGAGAGGAGGAGACTTGGAGTTAGTCGCTTACACAGATTCTGATTATGGAGGGTGCAATCAGAGTCGGAAGTCAACTACTGGAGGATGTCAGTTTCTAGGAGGCAGATTAGTGTCCTGGCAATGCAAGAAGCAGACATCAGTCGCCATTTCAACATGTGAGGCAGAATACATGGCAGCATCCAACTGCTGCTCCCAGGTTCTGTGGATTCAACAACAGTTACGCGACTATGGTCTGAATTTCTCACTTACTCCTATTTGCATTGATAACACAACTGCTATCTCAGTAACTAACAATCCCGTGAAGCACAGTAAAACTAAACATATTGAAATACGTCATCATTTTATATACTAAAGGTGGATACGCTTGATAATTTCGCCGATTTATATACTAAAGCGTTTGACAAATCAAGATTTCAAAACCTTATTGAGCTGAATGGGATGATCAATCCCGAGTAACCATGCTTTGTGTTTAATTAAAAAAATAAATAAATAAATAAATAAAAAGTCACTATCGCTGAGAATTATGTCGGTTGCCTCAGTTTGAAGGACATGTCTTAGGATATGTTTGGTCCTCATTTCTACTTGTAGAATATGAGGATAGCCATTAACCAGATGACTGAAAGTGACCGGGGCGGTTTATGATGAGTTTTCATTCTTTCGCTTCAAATTAGTCGATCATAATTAGTTAGAAGGACACATACTAGTATGTGGTCGGTCCAGCTGATCCATTGGATCTTCGGGATAGCCGTTGACCTGAAGACTTTGATTTGGTCGGGGCGATAGAAGTTAAATTTTTCTTTTTGGGAAATGAAATTATTTTTCAAGTCTCCTACTTCGTAAGAAGTTCGATTGCTATGTTTAACAGAAAATTGATCCAACCTTGGAAAATGATAGATATACTGATTCTGTGTGCTTAACTAGTGAAGTTATTATGCTTAAAAGGCTTAAGAACAGTCATTGTATGTCATGGTAGCTTTTTATGGTGCGTAAAAGTAGAAGTGATACTAACTAAATCTACTCGATTTTATGTGGAAACTTCTTAAGAGTTCTGCATGTCTTCATATATATCTTTCCGAATGATAGGCAGAAAAGCGATTACCCAGTCATACACGAGCCTGTTAGTGTTCTGATTCCCGTAAAGATAGTGTGTGAAGAAACTGCAGTGATCCAGATTCGGGACTTACAGTTGTTTACTACTCTGAAGTCTATGTAAATGTTTATCGTAAAAACAAAAAAAAAAAAAAAAAAAAAAAAAAAAAAAAAAAAAACCTTATGAGTTATTGAAACATTCTAGAGCTGACAATGTCAAGACTTCTCAATCATGGAGTAAGAAAGAGAACGGGAAGCAGATGAAGAGTACTTACAAACTTAATCAGACACTATGGGTCGAGGTCAATTCGGGGTGACTTGGGGAAAGCCAAATACGCTTTGAGAATAGATAGAAGGCATCATAATCTCTGAGTTGTTGCCCACTTAATTTTTGAGCTTAATTGAACTTAACTCGTATCACAGAAACGATGAAAACCATCTTAAGTTATTTACCTGCCTACAACCTGCTTCTTTATGTCATAATACAGCTAAACATGGATCTACGTGACAGTCACGTAGTTAGTATGATTCCTGTTCGGATCTTTTCTAAAACGTAGTAGTCCCTGTCGAGACTGAAATTTGATCCCTTGTACTTTAATTTTTAATAGTTTTTCGTACTTAGGTAGTTTTATGATTTTATAACTGGTTACTTGGTCTTGATTGTGTCATTTAATTCTTTAAGGAAGTTTTTTAAAACTTAATTGCAAATTGTTCAAATTATAGGGGTTGATTTTGTAAAATTTGATATATCGGCGAACTTGTGAATAACTTCGCCCTAGGCGAAGTTATCCATAACTTCGCCTGTATAACTCCGCTCCTATATAAAGGAATTTTTAAGGTCAAACTGTTCATTATTTTTCAATCCAGCGAACTTACTATCTGTGCATACCTTAGCGAACTTATCGATCAAAATCTTCTGTGTTCTTATTTTGATTCCATTCCGTGATTAAAGGTGTGTAAGGTTTCTTATATCTTATAATCGATGTTCAATGTTGTTAATCCTAGGTTGTTTCGACACCCGGTTAGTGATCTCGGACGTTCGATCCTTAAACCCGGTTTCAAACTTATTTTAACGTGGTCGTTCACACATTGATCGTCTAGATAACCATAAAATCATGTTTTTCGGATTCCTTAATCATGAAATCACCAACTGTACGTTGTTTCATAAACCTATCAACCGCCGATTCAGATTCAGGCGAACTTAAGGATTAGGCGAAGTTATCCGCAACTTCGCCTGAGGTTTAACTTCGCCTGAGGCGATATTGTGGTGAAGCGAAGTTATCATTAACTTCGCCTGGACCTTTTTACTTATTAGTTATTAGACGAACTTAAAGATGAAGCGAAGTTGTTCCCAACTTCGCCCCACTTTTAACTTCGCCTATACAGACTTTATCACAACTTCGCTCATGGTAACAAGCGAACTTTTGTTATGCCTTAACGTGTATCTAACTTGGTTCGTTTGTTGCAGATATGGCTGCTGTTGCTGGTGCTGGAGGTGCTGGTGGCGATGACGGGGAGATAACCAGAGACAATTCTTCCCTGGGCATAATATGTATATTACGTTAGACCCAGATGCGAGTGGTGTGGAGGATTACCGCGAAATCATCACTTTCCTCCTTCGCTCGCGGATATTCCACGCGATCACAACTACTCTGCCGATATCCTTACCCAATATTGAGGATTTTTGGCAGACGGTGGAATACGATTGCCGCGTTGAGCCCCCGGTTATGCGAGCAACCGTCAACAATCAAGAAGTTCAGTTCTCTTCTGAACAAATCCGGGCGGCTTTACGTTTCGGGAATGAGACCAGGGATGACCCGACGGACTTTGTGGCTCCTTTCCGAGATGGAGCGTTTTTACGAATGGGCTATTCGGGCCCGTTGGGCGATACACAAAGAAGGAAGGGTTTCCTACTCGATCAGTGGCGCTTCCTCATGCACGTAATGATTGTCTGCATGTCAGGGAGGAAGGCGGGTACTGACGGGATGGGTGCGACCATGCAGTCGGCGATGACTGCTCTGACTTATAACAAACGTTATAGCTGGATAGTGAGTTGTTTTTATAATAAGTCAAGTCAAGAATCATAATCGAACTGGGGGAGCTTGCCAGGATGGCTTGGTAAGCAAGCAAGCAGTTATGCAGGCGCCAACTCCCTCAGTCAGATGGTCTTCTATGAGATCGATAGACAAAGACGGGCAGTGGCGCGTGAGAGGTTCATTATGTATCCAAGATTCATCCAGATGATCTTGAACCATGTGGCTCCAAATCTACCTCAGCGCCGCCCGATCAGATACGTGGAGAGTGTGAACAAACGTATCTTCGCTCAGTGCAGGACATCGAGCGCGAGGAGCAAACCTGAGCTCCGTCCCAGGCATACTCCACTCTTTGGGTACTTAATCAACCCGGAGTATGTTCCTGCCAATGGGGACGAGTTCAGAGACCCTAAACCACAACAGGCAGGAGCACCTCAACATATACCTGCTGCGCCTGTTGTGTCACCGGAGGAGGAAGTGGACCTTGATGCAGAATTTGGTGGTCAAGGCTACTTCGATATGGACCGAGTTGATCCTCAAGAAGATGTACAGGTCTCGGTAGCACAAGTTTCGAGGGTGGATGTTACTAGAGCAGCTACGACGGTGGCTGACTCAGATTTTGATGATGTAATGGATGAGGCAAGACGTATGATGGTAACTCGAGAAAGAACGTATGGGAAGAAAAAGAGGACAGATGACGACAGTGAGTCAGAAGAAGAAGAAGACATTCATAAGTTGATAAGACGTTCAAGAAGGGACAGGACAGGTGCAGGTATGGGAGCAGGTGAGAGTTCAAGAGTCGTACGTTTCGCTCCGCCCGCACTGTCAGGTATGTCAATTGTCCCTACACCATTACAGGTCACAAGGCCAAGCGCCACGGACGTTCCCGTGGTGGCTACATTATCATCTATTGGCCTCCCATCTATCACTACTTTCCAGCTGACGACTCCGGAGATTGTGTCTTTACCACCTCCAACTCTTACTCCTTCAGAGGTGGTTGCTCAATTTGTTGAGTCGACAGTCGTTGCAACTGCAGGGTTATCAGGTATGATACCACCTGCGGTTACGCCTGCTTCTGATGTCCCGGTTACATTTGAAATCCCTCCTCAGTACACTCAAGATATATCACATATGAGGTTCGATTTCGATGCAACCCTATCAGACTCGGAAAGAATAGCTGCACTTGAACGGGTCGTGGCAGAACAATCAAGGGTGAATCTTATCCAGACCCAGGCTATTCAGCGCCTTGTAACAGAGAATCAGCTGCAGTCGTCCCTCCAGGTTGAACATGGAAAAATTATAGATGCTATGAAGGAGTTCTTGGCATCTCAGGGGGAGACGAGCTGTAAAGGCGACGAGCTCAGGACAAAGAAGAAAAATGACAGAGACGATGATCCCAATGCATCGAAAGGTGCAGGTGGTGAGTTGCCAAGAACTACTCAAGCCCTTGGGACTTCCACAGCTCAGGGGGAGTCTGCAGGTGCAGCTGGCGGTTCTGGTGGTAATGAGGTGGTGATGGTAGATGACGAGGAGATGGGAGATGATGTGATCGATGCCTTGAAGGAGTTGGATGATGATATGTTGGATGATGTTCTACCAGTCGAAGAGATTGAAAAGATTGGTGCAGAAATTGTGATAGAAGATGATGTTGAAGAAGGTGAAATAGTTGAGAAAAATGTTGAACACGAGATCCCTGAAGTTGAAAAGTCAGATGTATGTCAAGATACAGTAGTCGATGATACAGAATGGGAGGAGCAGCCTAAATGGAAGGAAGGCTATGCTCATTGGTTATCAAAACTAAGAAGCCTGCTGTTCCAACCATGTTCAAGAAAAGTTATAATATCAAAGGCTATGCTGAATCAAAGAAAGGAATTATGTGTTGGCTATATGATGAACAGTTAAAAGTGTTCGTGGTGAAAAGATATGATGGGATCCAATACTTTAAGAGGACGTTGAGATCTCTCAATACATTGCCTGAATGTGAGGTGAAGGATTTGGCTAGATTGGGGTTGATTAATAGAAACGACGACAACATGGCCAGAGTTATTGGCAAGATCGTGTGGAAAGAAAGTATTAAAGAAAAGAAGTTTGAGTTATTAAAGCCACAGAAGGGAAAGCTAGTGGAAGATAAGGAAAGAGGAATGAGAGCAGATGGCAAGCCATGGATGGTAATGAAGTACAAACCGATTCGATGCATGAAAGAGGTTCTAATGAAGACTATGCCTCAAGATGTGTTGAAAGATCTTAAATGGTGGTATGTTGATTGCCAGACTGCTGAAGCCGTGATGGAAGACGAAGACGAACAAGAAGTGCTAAGAGTGTATGATCCGATGCATCTTGTTAATTTATCGAAAGCTGATCTGCAGGTGTTAAATGAAAAGAAGATATTTTATATTCCTGCTTGGAAAGACGAAGCGAGGAAAAATCAGCGAGTAGTCACGGTATGCGTGATAGAAGGAGTACATGCATGAAGACCAAGAGATTGAAGATTACAAGACACGTGCTTGAAGATCAAGACATGAAGCTACTGCCAAGGGGGAGTCTGTTGGTGCATAATGTCAGTAGTTCATAGTCTAGTGTCTGTAATCGAGTCTGTAATGATTAATTATGTTTTACATGTCTTAAGCGAAGTTACTAACAAGTTCGCTGTTTAGTCGAACTTGTTAGTCAAGCGAAGTTATGGACAACTTCGCCTGAACATGCCAGGCGAAGTTGTCGTGTATTTATATAGGTTACGGCTTAGCTTAGTAAATGAGTTCGTGTGATCATTATCGAAGTTACGAGAGCTGTAACGTGAGGACGAGAGTTCGTGTCTGTAATAGTGATATTGTATCACGTGTTTTGGTTATAATATAACGTGTTTGTTTATCGTATCGTGTTTGATCTATTCGTGTCTTCTACCCTCGTAACGACCTACGCAGGGATTCCGCACCTACGTAGATCGAGATATCTCGTGTTGATCCATCCAGGGAACCTACAGGCCCAGTTGTTGGGTCTTGGGCCGGAGTGTTGGGCCTGAACGGCCCATTAGGCTAGAGTGTTGTTACAGTCTAGTTCAGTAACGTGATGTCTATAATTTACAGGCCCTTGCTTGTGATTGTGCACTTAGTGATTTCCTAGCTCATTGCAGGTGTTCGGTTGATTCAGGTGAGTTCATGATGCCCTTTTTACTCTTTTACGTTATGGGCTAGCATACACACCGACTTACAATTTTAAACGATTTTACTCGTTACAACTATTTGGATGGTATTACATAGCCTTATTCATATTTGTGCATTTATGAAACTATTTGTGTACTATATTTTATGCCTTAGGATATTGTAGACTCGTTTATAGTCTTATATTCTTTAAGGTTATATACCTGAATATGGTCTAGACTCGATGATGTTAATAGGTGAGTAGACCTATTTAATTAGTTCATGCATTGGACGGTTTAATATATATTACCTTATGGCCCATAATATATATATATATATATATATATATACATATATATATATATGTATGAATGTATGGAGGTAGGTATGTATGTATGTATGAGTATGTGTTACCTTATAGCCTACGGTTGTGTGATGATATTTAGTTCCTCGAGACTAAGAATGATGTGAGTAGGCTTATTGATGTGTGTATGCATGGTAATCACGGCCGGGTCAAATTTATTACTCGGGTTTTAAAATTACTTGTGGTTTAGGCTCGAGGTTGCTATTAGGCCTAGTATTAATTCATAGTATTAAACGATTTTTCCTGATGAAACGTTTAAACTATTTTATATAGGCTTGCTAGTATATAGTTGGCCTTGGAATGTTATAGTATGTATATATATATATATATAAATTATTGTTTGGCCTATATTTGGCGATGTTGTAGTCGTTTTGACTACTGATGTATGTATGCCTACTTTGTGTTTGCATGCACTGATGTTACGTGTTTGGGTTGTACGTGTGCTCGACCCTGATGTTATTACTTGGATGAGATGTTACGTGTTTGGGTTGTACGTGTGCTCGACCCTGATGTTATTATTTGGACGATATTTATAGGGATATAAATATATGGATGTATATAGATGTCTAAGTACGAATACTTAGTGTTGATGATGGCCTAACTGTTCGTATCCCGTATTATATTTTAAACTCTTGGAATGTTTTATAATCCAGTTTTTATAGTTAAACTCTTGGAATGTTTTATAATCTCATTTTTATATTTAAACTCTTGGAATGTTTTATAATCCCGTTTTGATATTTAAACTCTTGAAATGTTTTTAAACGAATTTATATAGGCTTGCTAGCATATGGTAGGCCATGGGATGTTAATATATATATATGTATGTATGTATATACATTATTGCTTGGCCTATATTTGGCGATGTTGTAGTCGTTTCGACTACTGATGTTGTGTATGCCTACTTTGTGTTTGCATGCACTGATGTTACGTGTTTGGGTTGTACGTTTGCTCGACCCTGATGTTGAGCCATGATCGGGTCAAATATATTACTTGGGGAAGACCCGGGGTGAGGAGGCCCGTATCACGTGCTTGGATGTATGAGCCGGGATCGGGTCAAATATATTACTTGGGAAAGACCCAGGGTGAGGAGGCCCGTATCTCGTGCTTGGATGTATAAGTTGTGACCGAGTCAAATATATTACTCGGGTTTGACTCGTGGTGGAGAGGCTCGTGTCACATGCTTAGGTCTTACCGCGTCCGGGTCAAATATATCACTCAAGTCTTGACTCGTGGTAGAGAGGCCCGTGTACGTGTACTCGACGATGATTGTATTACTTGGTGAATTATATATAATTTATTTTATTTATACCTTCTCTATTGTTTATAACTATAGCTTTAAATAAAGTATGAATTATTGTTTATGAAAACTTGAACTCACTCAGCTCAACGACTTTGTGTGTATGTTAGATTGACTTTCAGGTTAAGGATTAGAGATTTCCGCTTGGACGTGCTAGAGACTACTCGGACGGTTGAAGGCACATCTAGTCGAAGAATTAATAACGCAAACTGTTTCTTTTAAATTATTACCATAAGTATTTAAATTTTAATTTTGGTCACTTTCCCTGGTTTTGGGAATTTGGATGTTATCTATTCCAATTTTACTACTCTGAAACGATTTTAATGAGATGAAGATTTCAAATAAAACGAATATTTTATTTACAATTAATTTTGGACACCTGTACCCGTGTTTTGGGATTTTTAATACTTAAACTTTTCCGCTGTTATTTACTCTGAACTTGTTTTAAATACAAAGAATCGTTTGGTTTTAAATTTTTGTGAATTTGTGGATGTGATTACCAACTGTAGGATTTCCGGGATACGGGGTCTTACAAGAAGACCATATTTAAACCTATAAGATTTGTCAAATCATTTGTGATGGAGAATTCATCAAATTCTACTAACCTAGAATTTTTCAAAATAAAAAGGGATTTAAATCTGCTTGTACAAAGAAAGTGTCTTTTGAAGAATCCAAAACTAAGGTTCAACCTATGCAGGAAAGTCAACCAAGTGGTTCATTGCATAAGTCTTTAGATTCACGCTTATGTTTTAAATGTGGTGAACCTAGACATGTTCTAAAAAATGTAGAGCAAAGGTTGATGAGATCAAAGTGTCATCAAATTGTAAGACTGAACTGAATGTAAAACCAAAAGAAAACCAAGTTGATGAGAGTCTTATAATGTATTCGGATATCAATCCAAGAAAAGTTGTTAGGATTGAATCATTTAATGTAACAAACAAATGTTTTGACCGTGCTCAACCAATTTGTTCAAACACTAATTCGGGAATTATACGTGACGGGTACTTAAAGAAGAAAAACAATAAACCGGTCACCTATTCTCATGTACCTAATAATAGTGTTAAGTTATCCTTTTCTCTGAAAGTATCAAAGGGAGAGCTCAAGACTGAGGCTTGGGCTGCCTTTTTGAACTAATCGTTTACGTGTTTGTGCAGAGTTCATCCAGGTCCAAGTCTACTGACAAATGGATTTTGGATAGTGGATGTTCTAGGCATATTAGTAGCAATCTAGATCTTCTGAATAATGTCAAAGATATTCAAGGAGGTTATGTTGCGTTTGCTGGTAACAATGGGGAATGATTACAAAAGAAGGAGAAGTTTCAAACGGGAAAGTGACGTTTGAAAAAGTAAATTATTGTGAGAAGGTGGATCATAATTTGCTGAATGTTTCTCAGATATGTGATAAAAGGTTTACCACAGTTTTCACATATAAGGAATGTGTTATCCTTCAACCGGGATATACGATTCCTAAAGATATGGTTGTCATGAGATCACCGCGATCAAATGATATTTATGTACTGGATATGAGTTATGATGTAAATGTTTCGCCCCCAGCTACATGTTTCATGTCTAAAGCTATCGAAAAGGAATCTATCTCTTTGGCATCGATGCATGGGACACATACACATACGCAAGATGAATTTCCTTATTTCAAATGAGTTGGTGGATGGTGTATCACTTAAGAATTTCAAGATCAATGATTATTGCGTAGCATGCAAGAAGGGGAAACAAAAGAAGAAATCACATCCAAGCAAGTCACTGAACACGATTGTTACACCATTGGAACGACTTCATATGGATCTCTTTGGTCCAGTGAATCGTGCTAGTATTGCTGGACTCTTGTACTGCTTGGTGGTGACTGATGATTTCTCACGTTACTCAAGGGTGTTATTTATGGGATCGAAAGATCAGACTCCTATTTTAATTCAGAATCTGATTACGAAGATCGAATCACTTTACAAACTGAAAATGAGACGAATTCTTAGTGATAATGGAATTGAATTTAAGAATAATGTATTAGATTTCTTCTGCATACAGAAAGGAATTCATCAGGAATTCAGTGCGCCTTATGTTCCTCAACAGAATGGTGTATCTGAAACAAAGAATCGTACTTTGATTAAAGCTGCGAGAACAATGCTTGCTGATTCAAAACTACCCATTCAATTCTGGAACGAAGCTGTGAACACAGCATGTTATACTCTTAATCACGTACTAGCAGTAAAGAATTTCAATAAGACGAGTTACGAGCTTCTGGACAATCGTAAGCCGAATTTAAAGTATTTGGAACCTTTCGGGTGTCCATGTACTGTATTGAAGAGAGATGCCAGGAAGTTCGATGAAAAGGCATTCGAGGTTTACTTTTTAGGTTATAATTCTCCTAAGAAGCGTATCTTCAATATCTCTTCGGGATGTGTAGAAGAATGGTATCACGTAGACTGTCAAAGCTACACTACACCTCCAACCGGTACAGGTCCTGATTGGATGTTTGATTATGATGGGTTATTTAATTCGTTTACGTCAGTGGTTGAAGAAGTACATGAAGATCTCATTAGATCTTATTTGGAAGAACAATGTTTTCCTATTCCAAGGTCTTCGTTGGTTGATGTAGATGACTCTTCTAATGTATCAGAAACATCAAATGAAGTTTTTGAGTCTTCCGATAAAGCTGATTTTGTTGATTCATCGTCCGTACCATTAGAGGAAGCTGTAGACACAATTGAGCCTATTCTAATTGATAATGACTCTCCAACTGTCCCGTTTGACTCGGCTGAGGAACATATCACCAATCTTGGTGATAACGTATCTCTACCTGTCAATCCTTCCTTAAGGATTCATTCTAATCATCCGTAGGAACAGATAATTGGTGATGTGAACGATGGGGTTCGTACAAGACACCAATTAGCTAATATATATGATGATCAAGTTGATAGTAATGTATCTCCTACCGAGGATTCGATAGTTTGTGCTTATGCGGATTTGCACTCTTCGGGTATCCTCAGTATTGCACAATACACCTGCTTTCTATCACAGATCGAACCGACAAGTGTCATGATGGCACACAAGGAACCTTCTTGGGTTGAAGCTATGCAGGAGGAACTGCAACAGTTTGTACGACTGGGTGTATGGGACTTAATTGATAAACCCGACCGTATGAAAAAGGCTATTCCGACCAAATGGGTTTTTAAGTGCAAAAAGGACGACCGCGGGGTAATCATGAGAAATAAAGCACGATTGGTTGTTCTTGGTTACAATCAACAAGAAGGCTTAGATTACACCGAAGTATATGCTCCATTGCACGACTGGAAGCTATACATATCTTTCTTGCCTATGTAGCCTATAAAAATTTTAAGGTTTATCAAATGGACGTGAAATCGGCGTTCTTGAACAGAGCTATTCATGAGGAAGTGTATGTGAAGCAGCCTCCCGGTTTTGAGGAACCAGACTTTCCAGAGAGTGTTTACCGACTAAACAAAGCTCTTTATGGTTTACACCAGGCCTCGAGAGCTTGGTACAGCACGTTGGCTGACCATCTACTAGAAAGTGGATTCACGAGAGGGACTGTGGATTGTACGTTATTTTATAAGAATGTGGGTGATGATTTGCTCCTCGTCCAAATCTATGTGGGTGACATAATTTTTGGTTTGACGAACGACAGCTTGTGTAAAGATTTTGAAAAGGCGATGCAAACCAAATTCAAGATGAGCTCGAAGGGAGAGATGAACTTTTTCTTAGGATTGCAAGTTCACCAGTCTGATTCCGGGATCTTTATCCATCAGACGAAGTATGTGAACGATGTCTTGAGCCGATTCAAGATATCCGATGGCAAAATTCCTTTGACACCTCTTCCCGTGGATCACAATTTATCACCGGATGAATTGGAGGATACCGTAGATCCAACCCTGTATCAAGCTATGATTGGATCTCTCATGTATTTGACTGCATCGCGACCTGATATTATGTTTGCTGTTTGTTTGTGTGCTAGGTACCAATCGAGTCCCCGAGTGACTCACCTAGCAGCAATAAAGCGCATCTTACATTATCTGAGAGGAAATCCAGACATCGGGTTATGGTACCCCAAAGACGATAAGTTCGATCTCACTGCTTTTACTGATTCAGACTACGGAGGATGCAAAATCAACTTCAAGTCCACAACAGTGGGATGTCAATTCTTCGGAAACCGGCTTGTTTCCTGGCAGTGTAAGAAGCACACAACGGTCTCTACTTCAACAGCCGAAGCGGAGTATGTGGTGGCCTCAAGTTGCTGCTCACAGGTTCTCTGAATCCAGCAACACTTGCGGGATTACGGTTTGAAGTTTCTTACTACTCCCATTTATATTGATAATTCTGCTGCAATTTCAATCACCAAAAATCCGATTCACCATTCGAAAACCAAACACATTGAAATCCGTTGTCACTTCATACGTGATTATTTTGAAAAGAAACTAATATCAATTGATAAAATTCACACAGATTTTCAAAAGGCTGACCTTTATACCAAAGCATTTGACAAAACACGTTTTAAATATCTGCTAGGTATAAATGGTTTAAAAACATTAAAAGTTAATCAAAAGCTTGGTTAAAAAATTTTATTTCTTGTTTTATTTCGATTTTTGTTGTTTTTAGAGGGGAGAAAAAATATAAAATCCAAAAATATTGTGTTTTCAGTTTGTACAGAGAAATTTAAAAACTCCAAAAACATTCAAATATTGAAAAATATCGAAAACATTGAAAAATGCTCCTCAAAATGAGTTTTGAAGCAAAAGGGAAAATCATAGTACATTGACATGATTGATCTAGTATATGAATAAACTAGATTAAAAATTACCGTAAGGCCAGCAATATGATATGCAAAGATACGCTTGACAGACTATATAGGAACTGATAAGATATAAAGACAATGAATGCCGAACCTAGTGGAATTACATTTTGAAAGATTGATACTATATCTGATTTAAGAAAAGTCAAAAGTCAAAATGATTACTGTGTGTGCATGCTTTCATTTTTGAATAAAATTATGCTTTGTTTTATCTTTAATTTTGCAAAGAAATTCAACTTCAGTTTTTTCTTTATTTTTTATTCAAATCTTGGATCCTCTCCTGCGCGATAAGATTATCCGACCTGAGGGTTAAGATTTGGATATTCTGCTTTATTTTCTTGGTGTTTCGTATAAAATCATGGACTTTCTCCGCGCAATAAAACGAGATTATACGAATTGAGAGTTAAGATTTTATGCAACTTCAACTTACTTTTTCTTTTTATTTTGTTGAAATGGAGCCTTAGCCCTGCTTGCGGTGCGCACATATGATGTATATATGTGTGAATCCTCGGGTGGGCAAAAGTGAAATTGCACTAATTTTGACGTTATTTTACTAATCTCGTGAAAATAACGTTAAAAGTGACGGACGGTTAATCAGGCATCATGTAGTGGCGTTGATAGCCGAAAGACAAGGGTACATGCACCGATCAGCCGGTGTCCCGATGATTGAGTGCTATGTGCCTTATGTCCAAGGCTTGATGCAAAACTACTATCGAGCCGGGGGTCTCACCGGAAGCAGCCTCTCTATCCTTATGGGGTAGAGGTAAGGCTGTCTAAATCTTACCCTCCTCAGACCCTACTATAGCTTTGCTATTGGTGGGATATACTGAGTACGATGATGATGATGATGATGATGATGAAATGGAGCCTTATCTGCGTGTAGTTATACCGATCTTAAGGGAAAATTTTGACGTTCTGCTTTATTTTCCTTTTATTATTTTTGCATGAGTCATAGTTAATCAAAATTTGGAAAATCAAAGAAAAACGTACATGTGAAATTCACTGTATAAGAGATAGAAATGTTATATCTGATTGATGGGGTCCACATATGGTTTCGTGCCTAATTGAACCAAATTAAAGCATATCGTAAAGTTCCCGACAAGTCTGTGAAAAGTTTAAAAGGACAATTATATCTGCAATCATCATTGGGTTATGTGTATAATAATCATCAAAATTGAAGTGTTACTTAGTGACATTTTCGTCAATATGATTCCCTGCTCAACTCATAAAAATATGTGTTGCTTTAATAGTTTAGTTGTTTACTGTTTTTAGTTAGTTGTGAATTAAAAATTTTTGAAAATCCAAAAAGATTTTTCTTTCTTTTTCAATTCTGCTTTAGTTTCGATTTACCAAGCTAGTGAATAATTCAAAAGAAAAAGAAAAAATTGATCCCCAAAATTTTTAAGTTAATCGTGCTTAATGTATTTACAATTGGTATCAGTTGTGATTTAATGTAAAAATCCGTTTAAGTTAAAACATTACCGATTCTTGGTTAATCGGGTATTTTTAATGTATGCAATTAAACCCTAAATTGGATTTAATTGAATATTTAAATCATTGATTAAAACCCTAATTGGTTTTAATAATTAATTTAAATTCCTTAATGAGATTATGTCTCATTCGCTAAGGAAAACTAGTGATTCGTTAATTGTTTTAACGAATGTAAAGCCATTCGTTATTTAAAACATAATGAATAAGTTTCTTATTCGTTATATCATCATTCGTTTCCGTTGTGCATAACGATAGGTAGTCATTCACTAAAATTTTAACAAAAGAAGTGATGTAATGTATCATTTATTAAGTTGTTAACGAATTACCTCCTTCATTCGTTAAGAAGTTAACGAGCAAGAGGAATTAATGTAAGATTCGTTAAAGTTTTAACGAATGTGAGTCCTATTCGTTTAAACTCTTGACGAATCAGGATCATAATTTAACGAATGAGACCATTCGTTAGTTCAAAATTTGAACGAATGACCTCGGGTTGCGTGAAATTATTGGGTTTATAATCCCAATGTCAGACGAATGACCTTCCATTCACCATTTCCTATTTCATCATCAACCTAAACAACCTCTTGCCAATTTTTCCTAGAATCTATTGATTGCTTATTAGACCTATTGATTAACATCATTGAATCCTACAGGTACATGCGATCTCATACACATGATTTGTAGGAATTTTCATCGGTGGTTTAAGGGTTTACGGGATTGATTGATATATGCATGTTAACCGAACAGTTAGCAGTGATTAAATTTGTTTATCGAAGTCGATTCTAGAGCAAATGTCATATATTTGTGAATAAAATCGATTAATCGATACTTATTGTTAGGATTAATTGTTAAATGTCATAAGATTTTAACAATTCAAACGATGATGTTCGTCATGTTTGACTTCTTAAAGTCAAAATTATGTCAACAATTGGACTCTAGATTGTCAAAGTAATAGTTAGGATAGATTCGTAACGAATGATAGTTATATTTGTTAAAATTGTTAACGAATGCTCACATGATTTGTTAACGAATGAGTGCTTCAATGATAACGAATGATAATAACGAATCAAGTTGATTCGTTAAAGATTTAACATCTGATTCGTATGACATATTATAACGAATAGGGTTGATTCATTATGGGTAACGAATGTAACCTTTTAATGTATAACGAATGTCTTATTCATTTTAAGTCAATTAATGAATGAGATAGCCCTTCGTTATTCAGAATTTAATATTTAAATCTTATTCTAATGTGTGATATTTTTAAACAGAAATGGCTGACGAAAACGTTCAAAATCCTGTTCCTGAGCCACAACCTTCCGATAATCCAGCACCTGAGCAAGCTCCTGTAATGCTAACGTGGAACAAAAGTCACAACATCTGTGCCTATCTTAAGCCGAACTTTGAAGATTCTCCTATATTCGGGGGTATGATTAGTTTTTTGACACGCTCGAGAATTTACAAGGCTATCTCGACTCGTACGGTGGTTTATCAGAAGATAATTAGAGAATTCTGGAATACTGCTAGATTCGATGAGACAGAAAATCAAATTGAGGCAGTGATTCAGAATAAACGAGTTGTAATTGATGTTGGGTTAATCCGAGATTCGTTGGGATTTTGTGATACGATCGACGACCGGTGTGAGTTTGATAGAGATTTGATATGTGGATTATTTGGAATGGTAAAGTTTAATGGTGATCTGGGAAAGTCAATGTATAACAAAGCAAACTTGTGTGAACAATACAAGTATTTGCTTCATGTATTGATTCATTGTCTCGGCGGACATAAAGGCGGATTTGATGAATGCCGAGTGATGCTGTAGTCTGCTTTTGTTGCTCTCGTATTGAATAAACCATTCAATTTCTCGGAATTGGTTTATTATCATCTGAAGGAGAACATTACAAGCCGACATAAGTTTTTAATGTATCCCAGATTTTTGCAAATGATGATAAATGATTTGGTGCCAGATTTGGATAAAGATCAAGATGATGTTATGAAGCTTGAGCACATGAACGAAGAAACGATGAGACGTTTGAGATCGTACAGAGGTCAAAGTCTTGTAGATCGACCAAAGTTCAAACGTTTGATTGGTCATTTGGTGAATGTTGATTATGTTGCACCGCCTAATGATCGTTAGATTCATGATGACTCCGACTCAGAACGTGAAGGTGGTGATGGTGGAAATGATGGTGATGATGGTGATGGTGGTCTAGGACCAGAAGCTACGTTAAGTTATGAGCAGAAACGTAAACGTAAAGGGAAAGAACCGATGGTGGAGAAGAGTGATAAAGTGAAGAAGCAACGGGTTAGAGGTGGTTCAGGGATTGAGATTCCTAGTCAACCGTTCGTTCGTTTAAATCCTCCTGTATCTATTTCAGATCCTATTCCCACATCTCCTGCACCTCAACAGATTCCAAGGTCACCGACTCCGGTTCATATGCCAGTATCTCCGGTACCTCCGTCTATGACCTTGATTACTACTGCACGACCAGATACTGTATTTGGTGACATTCTTCAAACTGTTTTGTCTCGTATGCCTACACCGCAACCTACTACTCCATCTACTCCTGCTACACCTACACAGTTGCCGAGACCTAAGCACTCATATATGACATTTACTCGCCCTCAGGATCCGTTGCAACCAGTTCATCCTAATTTCTTCGGTTTGAATCTTCAAACTCAATGGTTTCATATGATGAATCTGTTGCACCTTCAACAGACTCAAATGCAAGCTGACAGAGCTGCCCATAAGCTAGCGCAAAGAAATTTGTTGCGACATATTCAGTTCACTCAACGTGAAAATAGGGAACTTAGAGCCCTTGTTGCTGCTCAAGGGGGAGAGATTGGAAAAATAGGATGAGATCATTCTTCAGTTGACTTGTAAGGACGATGAGTTGAAGAAATTAAAAAATGATGAAGATGATCAAGATGGTACAGGTGGTGGGGTAGATCAGCAACCGGGCGACATTTCTACACCGTCAGCAGGTAATAAGACTAATACGAGTACTGGTGGTGGGTCTGGAGATAATCAGTTACAGATTGTACCATACAAAGATTACACGAGAGCTAAACTGATTGATGTCATTCCAGCAAATATGATTTTATTTATGGGGATGAACGGAGTAGTGTATAGTATGGTGAACACGGACGAGATCGAAGAAGGTGATTTTGTTGATCATTCGTTAACAAAAGAACAAATTGCCTTACTTCTGGATCTAAATGAATAAGAGGTGGATGTGTTGGGAAAGAGTGTGGATGTGGATATTGAAATAGAGGAAAGTACTAATACAGGCATTCCACACGGGAATGTGCCTGATTTTGATGAGGTAGAGGTCGAAGACGTAACTGCTGAGGAGTACCCTAAGTTATACACCGACAACAACAACAACAACAACGACTCAGGTATTCCGTTTCACTACTGATCATTTTGATGTAGCAGAGCGTCGATTACAAGAAGAGAGAGAAAAATGGAAAGCTACTGAAACAAGTCACGTCTCGGTAACTGAGAAAAAGCGTAAACGTGCTTTCGATGGTATGTTTGAACATAATGTAACAAAGATGAACAAGATGATCGAGACGTTTCGTTATCATGAACGAGAGGAAGTCAAAATGGCAAAGGCTCGAGCATCAGCATACCAGATGAAAAAGTACAAGCCGGCAAAAGATTCAAGGGTGATTTGATTGCGTGGCAGCTTGATTTGGAGCTTAAAGTATACATCATGAAATGGGAGCACGGTATTTATTACTTCAAGTGCCCGCATGATATCTTATCTATGCCTAGATGGGATGTGAGAACACTAGCCAACAGACCGTTCGTGAATCAAGGGAACGATCTGTGGGCTAGGTGGTTCTATAAGTAGTTATTACATGAAACCCGTTTTGGTTTCAATTTCTTCAAGCCACAAGTGCCAACTCACAAGTATATTGATGAGATTGATACACGCAGTTTTGGTTTCAATTTCTTCAACTCACAAGTGTTAAAACCCGTTTTGGTTTCAATTTCTTCAAGCCACATGAAACCCGTTTTGGTTTCAATTTCTCCAGGACAGGCTGGAGGAAGATGATATTGCAAGTGAGGCCGCCAAAGACGATGAAGAGGGTTCCAATGAAGATCTTTCCTCAGAGTCTATTCACCTCGTTTAATTATTGGTACTACGACAATCATACAGGTGAAGCGGTTATTGTATTCGGTCATGGTTCTAACACGAAGACGATACGTGTGATTGATCCAATGTGACTGGTTAACTTATATGAGTCTAACAACGATGCGTTATTTACAAGTCAGATCAGGTTTGCTAATGTATGCGACTACGAGCTTGCTATGCAGTTTCAGAAGGTTGTTAGAGTCTGTTACGCATACAAGATTCACAGTTGTGTTGACTGGAAGACCAAGATGTTCCAGAGATGAAAGATAAAGAGCTCGAGATGAGGGGGAGTTTGTTGATACATGTTTTGTCCATCTCGACCTTTATTGGTTGATAATATAATAGTTTAATTAATGTAAATTTGCCTAAGTGTAAGGCACATTCGTAACTCCGTAACGAATGTGTCACATTCATCTTAAATGTAAGTCTCATTCGTTAACCAAGATTAACGAATGGAACATAACGAATGTGGGCTATTCGCTATCATTAAAGTATTAACGAATAAGTTTGTTTATTCGTTAAGTAATTGTAAAGAATGACCTATTCGTTAAGCTTATCTTAACGAATAGAGTCATCATCCATATATACCCTCTGTAAACTATTATAACGTAACAGTTCTTATTTTATCTGGGATTCCTCTTGTTACTCTGCCCGATTATCCTCTCAACACACACTAACGTAGATCTAGCCTAATTGAATAACGAATGAACATGAACATCGATGTAATCACAAGATCTAGATCCTTAAATGCTCTCACAAGGATCACTCGTTACGGGCTGTTTAGGATTCAATTGTGATGTGTATATTTTTAGGTCATAAAATTTTTTTCAGGGACATCAGGGACCATATCATTGAGTCCCTGTTTAAATTTGGTAATTTTTCGACCATCCTAGAATATTTGGTAAATTTATTACCAAATTGGAAAGTTTATTTGGGAAAAATAGTTAAAATGCTTGAAAAATTATGAAATTATGTGGGGAACTCATATTTGGTATATTATGATCACATAGAAATTTGGGGTCATTTGGAAAACCCTAAATATGTTTTCTGTATTTGCGATTATTTGAATTTTCATAGTCGTTTTTGGCCCGAAAAGAATATTGAACAAGGTTTTTACATTCTGAAATTGATACATATGGTATAGAGATATAATTTGAATATTCAGGAAGTTTTGTGAAATTTTTGGAAATTGTTTGGGAAAAACGGACTATTTTCAAGCTAAATATAGCAGGTAAAATGAATTTTTATAAATTAATAAACTAGTAAATAATTCCATAAATATTTTTATAAAAATCTACATATTTTATTTGATAAGTGGCTAAATTTTCATAATTTAATGATTAACGGTTAATTAATTATGCTAATTTGAATATTAAATAAATTTAATTTTGATAAAAACCAGCAAGTTCGTAATTAACGAACCTGTGGGAATACCAGAACACCAAAAGCGATCAAAAATCATATTTTTGGATTAATTATGTAAAAACGAACCTTTTTATGAGAAACATGGGCAATCTGGATAGATTGTGCCCGTTTTTCTTCAAATCAAAGTGAATAAACGGAAACGGGCCCCGTAGCGAATCCGGAAACCCAATATGTGATCTTTCTTTATAACTTAATCATTTTATCGACCAACACATTTACCCAAACTTATATCCCTATAACTGCCTTATAAACGCATAAACGAACAACTTGGCTCAGCTGGGAAAACGGGAAAACTAAGCCAAGTTCGATTGTAAATATTAGACATTGAGCAACATCACAATCTATTGGCACTTTCTGGGCGTAACAGCTATGCCCAGATTAGATATACGGCCCAGTCTAGTATAGATATTATAATAATATTAAAATATTAATATTATTATAATATTGATTATAGGGACCGGTAATTACGAGTCAAGCAAACTACGAGCCGACGCTGTACTGAATCTTGATTAAACCGTGAGTTTCATGACCCCACTTTAATCTATTATTACGAACTTTTGGGGTGAAAAAATGTTGATGCATACCTATATACTATAAATTGTTGACGATGGGAATTATCTAAGTGCTAACACACAAAAGTCCCCACTAACACAGTGATTAACTTCGAGCCGGTGGCTTGTGAATAGTACTATTGGTTTGACAAACCCAAACGGAGCCGGCACGGTTTTCCGAGACATAAAACCGTTTGCACATGACCATAATTATACAAACACGCTTTGTAGTGTTAGACATAGCTACTCGGGGCATGTTGTGGGCGGAAAGGCAGCCACAATGGTTAAGTGAGCGTGGGAAATGGATGCACATAGCACGAACAGACAGTCAAGGCTTCACTGTAGCTTAGCATAATTACATCATAAACATACAAACAAACGTACTTGTGAACGTACATACATACATACTTGCGCATTTATAAACTATGATTGTTGTACGCACAACTGATTTCTTGAAACTTGTGAAACTCACCAACTATTTGCAGTTGACCCGATTTAACATGTTTTTCAGGTATACCAAAATTGGACTAGAAAGTCAATGTGCTACCCGTGTTTGACTTGCGATCAATGCTGGGTGAATTGATGCAAGTGTGCTAGTAAGAACTAAAGTCGCTTAACGCGTTGGATTTAGTTTGTATCACCTAGTTGTAAACAAAGTTAGATCGATGTAAAATATTATAAACTACTTTATATTGTTCTTTATAAATAATGTGGTTGATACCAGAGGTGTCTGTTACATTTCCGTTTTTACGCTTCCGCAAATCGCTCAACGGGGTGTGACATCTTCATCAAACACTCAAATGTTTTATTTCAAAAGCGTCAGAGCGGGAGTCTATCATATGGCATCGTCGGATGAGACACATAAACGTAAGGAAGATGAACCATTTGGTTCACAATAATCTGGTCGAGGGGGTAAACTTAAGGAGTTTTCATTTGAACGAAGAGTACTTAGATTGCAAAAAAAGGAAGCAAACGAAGAAACCTCATCCGAAGAAACTCGTCAATTCCATCAACTTACCATTTGAGCGTCTCCATATGGATCTATTCAGTCCTGTAATTGTTAAGAGTATCACGGGCGAACTCTTTTGCCTCGTGTTAACAGATGATTATTCCAGATTCTCTTGGGTTATGTTTTTGGATACAAAATATGAGACGTTTGATTCCCTGATGGTTTTGTTCAAGAAACTCGAGACATTGTACAATTTGCCGATTCGCCGAATTCAAAGCGACAACTGGACTGAGTTCAAGAACAATCGGATGCTGGAATATTGTAAAGAACAGGGGATTCTTCATGAGTTTAGCGCACCTTATACTCCACAACAAAACGGGGTTGCTGAACGAAAGAATCTGTAGGTTCCCTGGACGGATCGCACGAGATATCTCGATCAACTCAGGTGCGGAATCCCTGCGTAGATCGTTACGAGTATAGAACACGAATCACACGAACACATGAAACGAACACACGTTATATAATAACTCAAACACGTGATACGATATCACTATTACAGACTCTCGTCCTCACGTTACAATGAACTTGATAAACTACTGAAACGAACAACTAACTGGAACTCCACACCAAGCCGTAAGCTAGGTATATAAATACACGACAACTTCGCCTGGCATGTTCAGGCGAAGTTGTCCATAACTTCGCTTGACTAACAAGTTCGCCTGTTAAGCGAACTTGTCAGTAACTTCGCTTAAACATACAAAACATAATTAAACATTACAGACTAGATTACAGACACTAGACTATGAGCTACTGACATTATGCATCAACAGAATCGAACTTTAATTGAGACAGCCCGGACCATGCTTTCTGATTCAAAATTACCAGTTAATTTTCGGACTGAAGCTGTGGCGTCGGCATGTTATAGTCTTAACCATGTTCTTACTGTGAAGATGTTAGGGAAAACATCTTTTAAGCTACTTAATCTACGTAAACCAAATCTCAAGTGGCTTGAACCGTTGGATCGACTTGCACCGTTCTTGAACCAAATGGCATATTTGGTCCCAAGTCGATTGAAGGATTCTTTGTGGGTTATGCTAGTCCATTGAGACGTGTCTATATACCAAGCATCCACAAAATTGTGCAAGTACAAAACGTGGATTGTCAACGTTACACTCCACCAACTCAACGACATGGAGATTCTCGGTTTTTCGATTATGATTGCCTTTGGGAGAGTTTCAAACTCCCTGAGGAGACTTTATCTGAAGATACGATTACCATGTTGTATCAACAACAGTTATCTGGCGATTCAATCAATGTATCAAAACAAGAAGATCCTACTGTTACTGCTCCTCAAAGTATTCAAGATCCCATCCCGACCAAAACTGTACCTGAGACTACCCGTTTTTGACGATGATGGTGAAACAGATGAGGAATTAATCGAGGCTATTTCTCCTTCATCTCGTGAAGTGACGGCTGATGAGAATGTCAATAATCTCCAAACCGATGTATCTGTTTCTACCTATGTCATGCCTAGAACGTTGTCTTATCATCCAGAGGATAATATAATCAGGGATTTAAATGCGGGGTCCAAACTCTATGTCAAATCGATCAGAGCCTTCGATGTTTCTACATAAGCGTATCACCGTTACAAAGCCGGTTCTCATTCAAACGTTTCATCTCTCAAATAGAACCCAATACATACAAAGAATCCTTGACCGAAGAGAGCTGGGTAAATGCGATGCAAGAAGAAATAATGCAATTTGAAAGCTCGGGGTCTGGTAGCTCGTTGACTTTCCAGAAAACAAGAAACAAATCAACACGAAATGGGTGTTTAATTGCAATAGAGACGAGAATGGGATTATTGTGAGAAACAAGGCTCTATTGGTTGTTCTTGGTTTCAATCAAAGAAAGGGTATTAACTAAAATGAGGTTTATGCACCAATTACAAGGCTAGAGGCTATTCAGATCTTTCTGGCATTTTCTTCTTGGAAGGGATTTAAGGTGTATCAGTTAAATGTCAAGTCTGCATTTCTCAATGGGAAGATAAGTGGGGAAGTCTATGTGGGACAACCACCGGGGTTTGTCGATCCGATCCACGAAGACAAGGTGTACCTCCTTGACAAAGCCTTATACGGTCTACATCAGGCCCCAAAAGCCTGGTATGAGACATTGTCCCAACACCTTTTGGACGATGGCTTTATTAGAGGAACTGACGATTGTACACTCTTCACGAAACAGGTGGGCGGGCATCTACTGATTGTGCAAATTTATGTAGACGATATCATCTTTGGGTCGACAAATGATGATCTGTGCAAGCAGTTCGAGGACGTGATGAAGAAGGAGTTTGAAATGAGTGCTATGGGGGATATGAAGTTTTTATTAGGACTTCAGGTGGAGCAGTTGCCTGACGGTATCTTTATTCACCATACCAAATACGTCGATGTCCTTATGAAATTCAACATGACTGATGCATCGGCTATTAGTACTCCTCTACCTCTGAATCATGGTATCGGTCGTGATCCCAATGGGGAGAAGGTTGATCAAACACTTTACCAATCCATGATAGGCTTGCTTATGTACCTCACTACATCACGGCCAGACATTATGTATGCCACATGTTTGTGCACCCGATATCAGTCCAATCCGAAAGTATCACATCTCATGATCGTCAAGCGCATCTTAAGATATTTGAAGGGATGTTCGGGAGTTGGTCTCTTGTATCCTGATGATAAGTTTGTGCCGAGGGCATACTCAGACTCGGATTACGGAAGCTGCAAGCTGAACGCAAAATCTACAACAACGGGGTGCCAATTCTTTGGCAAAAGGCTGGTTACATGGCAGTTCAAAAGGCAAGCCACGGTGTCGCTATCTACCTGTGAGCTGAGTGCATAGCTGCTTCCAGTTGCTGTTCTCAGGTTCTATGAATCCAACAACAGATGCGGGACTACGATTTGAATTTTCTAACTACCCCTATATTTGTAGATAATTATGCAGCAATAACTATAACTAAGAATTCGTTATCACTTAATTCGTGATTGCTACGAAAAGAAGTTGATCACGTAAACAAAATTCACACCGATGAGCAAAAAGCAAATCTTTTTACCAAAGCTTTTGATTAAACATGTTTTTCATACTCATTAAAGCTTAATGGTATAACACTTTTAGACGGTAGGGATAATAGTGTTACTGAGATTCTGGATGAGTCAGATATCCTGTGAGCCTAAGCATCAAAGTCAAATTTTTTTTGTAAATATTTTTCATATGGTTTTTGATTTTAGGGGGAGAAAATTTCAGAAAAACCAAAAACATTTAAAAATTTTGAGAAAGTCAAAAACAATATAAAATTCAAAATGTTAAAAACATTAAAAAAATGTTGCTGCTCAGAAAATGAGTTTTTGAAGCAAAAAATAAAGATCATAGCACATTGATCATCTAGGCCAAAATCCAGTAAAAAGTAGGCATAAAAGGCTTTTGGTTTTGATGCTTAGGCTCACAGGATATCTGACTCATCCAGAATCTCAGTAGTGTTACTGAGATTCTGGTAGGGATAATAGTGTTACTGAGATTCTGGATGAGTCAGATATCCTGTGAGCCTAAGCATCAAAGTCAAATTTTTTTTGTAAATATTTTTCATATGGTTTTTGATTTTAGGGGGAGAAAATTTCAGAAAAACCAAAAACATTTAAAAATTTTGAGAAAGTCAAAAACAATATAAAATTCAAAATGTTAAAAACATTAAAAAAATGTTGCTGCTCAGAAAATGAGTTTTTGAAGCAAAAAATAAAGATCATAGCACATTGATCATCTAGGCCAAAATCCAGTAAAAAGTAGGCATAAAAGGCTTTGTGCTTAACTGTATTAGTGCATTAGTAGGCCTATAAACAAACAAGTAGGGAATAGTATGTGATATAAATCAAAAAATGCCAAATTGAAAGGGGTGTTAGTTTCTAGCAAAATTCTTGATAATGATGGCAAAAATGTAATAGCCGATCATACTCAAGCCTTTTAATGAGAATGATTGTTTTTTAATTTTGAAAAATAATAGCTACTAGTAAGTGGTTAACGCTTCAAAGGTATATGGTTTTATGGCCTTAAATCCTGTATTGATTGGATGCTTTAAGGTTCTGAGCACCATTGGGTCTTTATGTGGTTTATCATCTGGGTATTCATTTTGATGAATATTAAAATTGTTGTAAAAAGCGAACCCACAATTTCGCTGCTCAAATAAGTCCTTAAACTTGATCACATAAGTACTTTTGTACTATATCATTAATGACTTGATCAAACCACGTTGTTAGTCATACATTGTTCCCTTGCTCGCGTCTTATTACCATTAAGAAATGGACCACAAGGGACACAGTGTATGCAAGCCGACAGATGAAATCATGCATACTCATCCATGGGAAAGGACTTTAGGGTATTGCTTGATAACGGAGGTATATCTTGTATTGGGTATTATTTGCTAGTTCTGCTTAAAAATAAAAAAAAAAATTCTTCTGATTCTAAGGTTTAAGTCAAGTTTGGGTGACAGTGTAAAAATCAAAGTATGCCTTAATCGAGATTAGAACTGATAATTCCTGATATTCTGTGCTTAATTGAACCAATTAACCATATCATAGAAATTTCTGAACAATTGGTTTGGAAGGTTTAGATGGACAGCAATACCAATGACTGACTTAACAACAGTCAGAATAAATGCTGAAAATAAAACTGTGATGGAAGGGCAATTTGGTTTAATATGATTCCCTGCTCAAACTCACAAAAATATGTGATTTTGATGTTTGTACATAGCTTGAAGTTCATTTGTTTGATTTACTTTCTATTGTTTTTCATTTTAAAAGCCAAAAAGATTTTATTTCTGATTTAGTTTTCGACTCTCGATGTACGGGTGAACTATCTCTGGGGCTTAAATGGTTTTCAAGAAAAATGAACCGAGCTGTGTTTCTCAAATAATTTTCAAAAAGGAGAATTCAAAATGTTTATCTGTTATATTCAAGGTCATTGATTTGGACTTGATATACATTTTCAAATTGAGCTTATTTAAGTTATTCTTTTGATGTGCAAGGATATTAATTTGTACTTGTAGCATCACATGGGTGTGAATTAAAAATTCAATCAGAAACTGAGTTGTGTGCTTATGCAGCGCATATGTATTTCAACTTATGCGGCACATAAGATATGCGCTGTATAAGTTCAAATACTTATCCACCGCATATATATATATATATATATATATATATATATATATATATGATAGAATTCATTGTCTTATATGTCTGCTGTGGTAGATATAACACATTAAGTGTTAGGTTGGAATAGAAAAAGCAAATGAAATCCATAAATTTGCTATTAAATAGTCAACAGCACATAACACTGAGTATATCATCTTATGTATACTATGATCGTCAATGAGGATAAATCGATTCCGGTTGTTACTACTGAACAGGTAATATACTATGTTTGAAAATCATATGATTGATTTGTAAAGAAAGAATGATCTTTGATTCGATTATAATTTTTTCAATATTGAGAGTTGATTTAAATGATTTCGATTGTCTAATTTAAAAATCTTTCTCAATTGGTTTTGAGGATACCTAAGTTGGTTTAAAGTTGTTGTAAATCTGAGATTAGAACAGTTTGATCTCCGTAAATCATATCCGGAACTGATTTGACTTATACGGAGTAGAGTGGGAATGAATACATATATTGTCATACTGATTAAATGTTGACTGCAGGTAAATAATGTTGTGTATTATTGAGGAAGAAGATCATTTTGATGAAGATGAAAGAATGTTGCAGAAAATGAGAATTCAAGAATTTACAAAAGAAAAACTTGTCCCAATGTTTCATGATCATGTCTTGAAGAGTATCTTAAGATGCATATAATAAGAAAATATATCACGGATCAGATATATATAGTCTGATCAAGATCAACAGACTGAATCTTCTGGTGGCTGGGATGCTGTCAAGACTACACCAGCAAAATTATGATTTATGGCTTGATAGTTTCTGAGTCAAAATTTTGTTTTTTAAGGAGAATAGATATAGCTATATCCGAGGGGGAGTCTGTTAGATCATGAACGTCTATAGCTAGTATCTGTATTAGGAGGTATGCTTAAATGTTAATTAGATGTTTGTATATTTGATAGTAGCGCATAAGTCATATAGGAACGAATATGTTACGCGGCGCATATCATATGCACCGGATAACATATGCGCCCCTATGTGCTTTCATGTCAACCCTATAAATAGGATGACTTATGCGTGAATGGAAGCTTTTGGTCATTCAAGTCAGATCTAAAGAGAGAGAAAGTCCCTTGTCAAGTCTCATCTTTGTAAACATCTTGTTGTATTAATGAAATGGACTTAACGTTTCTTGTGTTCTTCCACCCTTATTGTTTTCTACACTTCAAGGATTGAGCGATAGCGTTTCCGATCCGTAAGTACAGTCTACATCATATTCCAGTCTGCATCATCTTCCTATGTCTTTTCAATATTTTATAAAAGTATACATATTTATTTTATAAGTGCATAAATTTCATAATTTAATGATAAACGGATTATTAATTGTGCTAATTTGAAAGTTAAACAAATTCATTTCTAATAAAAACCGACAGGTTTGTGATTAACGAATCTGTTGAAATATCATAACATCAAGAATGATCAAAAAAACATATTTTCGGGTTAATTAAGTAAAACCAAACTTTTTTTGAGAAATCCGGACAATTCGGGAATTGTGTGCATTTTTCTCTAAACCAAACTGAATAAACGGAAACGAGCCCCATAGCTAATCCAAACATCTAATCTACAATCGATCTTTATAAATTTAATCATTTTATCAACCAACACGTTTACCCAAGTTTATGTGGTCATACCTGTTTTCTAAACGCGTAAACAATCAACTTGGCCCAGCATGTGAAATGGGGGAAACTGAGCCAAGTTCGGGTTTAAACATTAGACAATGAACAACGTCACAATCTAAGACTATTGACAGGTTCTGGGTGTGACAGCTACACCCAGACTAGCTATACAGCCCAGTTTAATATGAAGATTATAATAATATTAAAATATTAATCTTATTATAATATTGACTATAAGGACTAAGTGATAGCAAAGGAAACGAACCCCGAGCTGACATCACATTGAGCACCTATTAAACCTTGAATTTCACGACCCCTCTTTTCAAACTATTTACGAGCTTTTGGAGTGAAAAGTATGTTTATATACATTTATCTATCTGAAAACGATTCAAGATATGAATCATTTAAATGTTCATATACGAAAAGTCTCCACAATCATAATGGTTGACTACATGCTGATGAAAGGTGAATAGTATTGTTGAATGATATATTAAGGGGAGATAGTACTATTGCCGAAATATAATGAAATCACACGTGACAACATGTTTATACAAACACGTTATGTAATGTTAAACATAACGAATTAGGGAAATAACGTGGTCTGTAAAGGCCAAGGGTATAACGTGGTCGGTAATGACCATGGGGATAACGCGATCTGTAATGGCCATGGGGATAACGTGGTCTGTAATGGCCATAGGGATAACGTGGTTTGTAATGCCCATGGCGATAACATGGTCTGTAATGGCCATGGGAATAACGTGGTCTGTGAACGCCATGGGGATAACGTGGTCTGTAATGGACATGGGGATAACATGGTCTGTAAAGGCCATGGGGATAGCGTGGTCTGTGACGGCCATGAGAACAACGTGGGCAGTGGAGGCCACGAGGTTATTGGGGGGCCACAATAGTAACAAACTATAGTTGAGTATGGCCTATGAGCCAAGTTCTGCTACAACTAAACAAACTAACTTCATTATGGCATGAATGCCAATAAAATACTATGATTGTATATATTGTGGGCGGGGGGGCATAGTGATTGATGTTACGTGGGAAATACTATGTGTGTAAATATATATCTATATGCATACTATGTGGGTGGGTGTTGAAAATACTATAGCGTAGGAAATAATATATATATACACACACACACACACACACACATATACACTGTGTAATGGTTGATTTTACTTGGAACCGTTGTGGGCGGAAGGGAGACCACAGTGGTTGATTTTACGTGGAAAATGGAGGCACGTAATACAAACGAACAGTCACAATTTTATCATAGTTTCAAACTTATATCATAAACATACACACATACATATTTACATGCAAACATACAGATGTACATACATACAAATGTAAATAGATTTTTGCATACGCGCGTACATACAAACTATGACTGTGTGGTACGCAGAACCGATTTCATCAAAAATTATAAAACTCACCAACTATTCGTAGTTGACCTATTTTTAACATGCTTCTTAGGTATTTAGAAAAGTGGAGTAGATCGCTTATGTGCTACGTGTTTGGATTGTGATCGATGTTGTGTAAATTGGTGCAAGCATTCGAGTTTGGAGTAAAATAGCTTATCGGGCTGGATTGGTTTGTATCACCTAGTTTGTAAACGAAGATAGATCGACATAATATATTGTAAATTAGTTAGTAAAGTTTCTTTATGAACAATGTGTTTGATACCAGTTGCGTCTATTACATTACCGTTTTACGCTTCCACAAATCGGTTAACGGGGTGTGACATAGAATAAATTACATATTACACAATATAGAAATAAAAAGTTGTTTAAAAATCGTAAATCTCTAAATATATTTTTATACAGTATTTGTAATTTTAACCTCTATATCAAAATGGTAGTTTCAATTTGTTTTTGTTTTCACCTTTTGATAATAAAGCACGCAACTTACCATGCGTTAAAACAGGTTGTCATAATAACAGATCAACCATCTATAATTATTGGCCTTAGCTTTTATTAATTTCATTGCAAAACAAGCATTAAATGAAAATTTTCTTCATTGAAATTTGAATTAATTATTTTTATCTAAATTAACATGAAAATTCTTTATTTATAAAAGCTTAGTATTAATAACTATTATAAAATATTTATATAAAATTAAATAATATATTTATGTTGGTATTAAAGTTTTTAAATCAAAAGTAATTATTAATAAGAGAAAATAATAAATTAAAAAGACAAAAAAGTTATATATAAAACTATTAATAAGAAAGAGAAATTTATTTAATAAGATAGAAAGAGAGGTGGAAAAATTTTATAAGAATGTATTTTGTGTGATGTCATGTGACATTGAGAAACTTGTATTTATTATATAGTATTGATATATGCAAAGAAATCAATCGGTTTTTAAAATACCTTAAACAAAAATTTTAGTTTTGTTTTGAGGCTAAAAACTGAACCTAGCCGAACTACTCGTGCACTATGTAATAGATAATGGATAAAATATATAAAATTACCTCATACTTTTAGTTAAGGCAACATATTAACTCAAGAAACATATAAAAGAAATTTATAAAATTACAATTGAACCCGTTTTGGCCCCCCTCTATTTCGTTAGAGAACCTCTTTTAGCCCATTCCAAGTTTTTTAAAGCGATCCAAACTAAGTTGGGACGTTTTTAAAACAACCTATTTAGACACCAACCAAGTTGACACTTTTTTTGAGGCGCCGTTCAATTTTTTGAAAAGATAAGCGTCTAGTTGGCTTATGTTATGACCCAATTACATATTGGTTTTGATCTATTGATAGCTAGAATTATTAAAAGTAGAGAATACGAATTTGAGTGAGAAAACATACTAATGATTCAACATGAGATTGCCACTTAAGCATTATTATCTTGTTTTATTAGATAAGACAAAATATTTATAGTTTATTTTAAACACTTATTTGGTTATATATTAAACAGATTTTTTTTCTTTATAACATTGATTATTCTGTGCATTAAATGCAAACATTTTCTATTTAACACGACTTATGTATGCCATCACTAAATATGACACTAATTTTGTAGACAAGTATTTTCCTTTTCACACTAATTTTGTTATATGTAATATATTACAGAAAATTTTTCCCTATCACACTAATTATGTTAAATACTAAATCAAAAACATTTTTCCTTTTATAAAACATTTCAAATAAACAATGAATTTTACTTTTTAAGGTAATAGATGGTGTTGGGCGATTAAAGTAATGGCAACGAAAGACAAGGAAAAATAATTGTTTGTTTTGAAAACTAAAATTAAGTTTTGTTTTTTTGTTCCAACTCATCACCCTTTACAAAAATCTTCCGAAAAAAGTAGAAATTTCCTTTTCCATCAGATGGAACGCTTCCAGCATCATGTACTTGTATAAAGGCAGACTCTAATCCCACACACTCCACTCCCCTACCAATCCATTTATCCCCTCACACACACTAGCAAGAATCCGGCCTTAAACATGTCTGACTTTGAGTTCTTGCTCCTTGTATCTTTTCTCATCGTTAATCTTTGTCTCATCTTGAATCTTGTCAAGACAAGAACACGTGGCCCTAACACCCGTAATCTCCCACCGGGGAACATGGGCGGCTTGCCGTTCCTCGGCGAAACCATCGGCTACCTCAAACCGTACTCGGCCACCACCATAGGGACTTTCATGGAACAACACATATCCAGGTACGTAATTCACATGCCTCAAGAACATATGATCATTAAGTTAATTAATTTGCTTGTTTATGTGCAGATACGGAAAGATATACAAGTCCAACTTGTTTGGGGAACCAACCATAGTTTCAGCTGATCCAGGGTTGAATAAATACATATTGCAAAATGAAGGGAGGCTATTTGAATGTAGCTATCCAAGAAGTATAGGGGGCATTCTTGGCAAATGGTCCATGTTGGTTTTGGTTGGGGACATGCATAGAGACATGAGGCAAATCTCACTCAACTTCTTAACCAATGCTAGGCTCAAAACTCAACTGGTAAAAGAAGTTGAGAAAAGTATTTTGTGGGTGTTGGATTCTTGGCAAGAAAACTCACCTTTTTCTGCCCAAGATGAAGCCAAGAAGGTAACTAATTATTTTCCTTATATGAATGCATGTGTTGTCTATATGCAAACCTTTTTTTACAAATTTGAAACAGTTAATGTTAAATATCTTACAATGATGATGTTTATTTAAAGATGGACATTGACCCCAATATGAACATGTCTTTTTTGCAGTTTACTTTTAACTTAATGGCGAAACATATCATGAGTTTAGAAGCTGGTGAACCGGAGACAGAGCAACTCAAGAAAGAGTATGTAACTTTCATGAAAGGTGTGGTTTCTGCCCCTCTAAACTTCCCTGGAACTGCATACAGAAAAGCTCTAAAGGTAAACCCTAATTCTTGTTTTTTTTCACATATATATTTTATACTTCAAAAAGAACAAATGCTTATAAAGTGTATGAATCTTGATTCAATTTTTGTTTTGAACAAACAGTCTAGATCAACTATTCTTAAGTTCATCGAAGGGAAGATGAAAGAAAGGATTAATCAAAGCGATAAAGAAAACCGTTTAGAAGATGATTTACTTGGATGGGTGCTAACGAACTCAAACCTCACGAAAGAGCAAATACTTGACTTGGTATTGAGTCTTCTTTTTGCTGGTCATGAAACCTCTTCGGTTTCCATAGCCTTAGCCGTTTACTTCTTGGAAGCATGTCCGACCGCGGTTCATCAACTTAGGGTAAGGCCCCAATCCCTATTCCTCACTTATGTACTACTTGATAACACATTCAAGGAAGGCACACGTACACTCTATCCTTTCCTCTTAATATATAGTCCATATGAATATTGGACTGTATTACGTATTTTAACACGTTATATTAATTAACTCACGCGTGGCGATGTTTAACCTTGAATTTCAGGAAGAACATGAAGAAATTGTCAAGGCAAAGAAGGTATCAGGGGAGAAGGATTTGACTTGGGATGACTATAAAAAAATGGAATTCACTCAGTGTGTAAGTTAATTAATTACTTTTTTCCCTTTTATGTTTGTAAAACTTATTATTATTATATATGTATAAAGAAGTACAGAATTAGACTTAACCAAGTCAAACCGTATAATACTAATTTATTTTAGCTAACTAAGATTGTTTGTGTTATTGAAGGTAATCAACGAGACGCTAAGATTCGGGAATGTGGTGCGATTCCTTCATAGAAAGGCTATTAAAGATGTGCAGTATAAAGGTAATATACAGTACACACATTAGTTCATTTTGGCCCCTTATGGTATTCTATTATGACAGAGTGACCCCTAAGCTTTTAATTTTGACTTTTAAAAAGGTTATGACATTCCATGTGGCTGGAAAGTGCTGCCAGTGATTGCTGCCGTGCATTTGGATCCTATACACTTTGACCAACCTCACCTTTTTGATCCCTGGAGATGGCAGGTTAGTACGATACTAATATATGTATATTTCTAACAGTGATAAAAATTGATATTAATAATTAATAGATAGCCTAATTGTAAACCGCACACCATATATAGTTTAACTTTACAGTTATTAATAAATTCTTAAAACTCTTGCGTTTCTAACATATATATGTCTATGTTAGAGAGTTGTTTGATCACGCTTCTTGTGGAGGAGTGGGACGATTGATGCTAAAATTTATTGTCGGTTTAATTGGTAGCCCCAAAAACTTTTTGGTGTCTTGTTCATAATGAATGTATTTATACTTGTAGGACAACATTTGTCCCCCACATAAATATATCATAAATAAATCTTTAATAATTGTTTGCAAACTACATTAGAAATATTTTTACTAATATTTTCCATGATATATACTCATATGTGTATATAATTTAGCTAGAACTTATATAAAAGAGAGGATTATTATTATTAATGTTATGAGAAAACTATATTTGTAAATATATAAAAGGAAAAAAGAGCCAGCACTTGAAAAAGGAGCCGAAAGGAAAGAGACGTGGGCCCAAAAGAAAGAGACCACGAAGTCAAGGTATGGACGTATAATGACTGGGGGCCCAATATAAGCAGGCCTAATATTGGTCGCACGTGTACGGCTTGTTGGGCCCAGTAAGGAATGTTGATGATGAAAGGCCCACGCTTCCAACTGCAACTCCGTGCGTGTGGGGATGACAGTGATCATTAAAATAAAGGGCGCACGTGCATTCATTCACCTCCATTCCCACTTAATATGTCCCCCTCAGTTTAATTTGTGAGACACATACGTACAATTACTAAGTTGGGTGAAAAAGAACTTTATAATTTAATTAAATTATGACCCAAAGAATTTTGTCCTTTAAAATAAGACGAATTATGGTTCGTGTCCTTTTTTTAGTTTTTTGTCCTTTAAACATTTTTTTCCAACACGTTATGTTCTTTACGCTAACTGGGTTAGAAAAACTCAGTTAAATACCCTCACGTGAGGCGCATGTGAGGGCGTTTTGGTCTTTTCAACGAAGTAGTTCAAAATAATTTAATATATATTAATAATTCATATTTATAAAATAAACTCTCTCTCTCTCTCCAACCCATCTCCATCTTCATCTCCATTCCACCTCCAAACTCTTTCATTCTTCCACCACTCTCCCGGCCACCATCACCACCGCCACCACCTGCAAGGCTGCAACACCCAACATCACCACCGCTTATCCCCACCAACAAGTGTCACCATCTCTGTGACCACCATTAGATCCGACCACCGTTTATCCCGGCCAACCTGCAACACCAAACGGCTTAGAACCCACAAACCCAGATCCAACTCGCCGGAGAACCCACAAACCCAGATCCATCTTCCGGTCAATTTGCCCCTTCACGGACGTCTTCAATTTGCCAAGATCTGAAACCCTTGCCGGAAAAATCGTGTCTAGCCCATCATCCTCTACAACACTCCAACCCACTAAAAATCGTGCAGATTCCATTCCATTCCATCGCCGCCACCCGCCGGTATCTCTGCCGCCTTGGCTTTCGCCAGAAATCTAACACCGACCCAGATCACAAAATCAAACACCAGAAATCTAAAGTCGTCGTGGCTTTCGATATGGATGACGTGGCTTTAAAAATCGAGCATCACGATGATGAGTTGTCTCAGATTGTTTCTGGGTATTCTTCATAACCATCTAAATTATCAAAGCCCTAAGTTAATTTCAAGAATTAGCATATAGGTAGGGGGTATTTGATTTAGTTTTGTTTCTGTTGTTAAGGTTTAGAAATGGGTCAGGGTATGGTGGCCGGAGTGGGTCATGGTATGGTGGTCGGAGTGGTTGTGGTATGGTGATGGTGTGGTGATGGTGGTGGCGTAGAGAGAGAAAGAAGAGAGAAATGAGGGGAAGGAGTTATAAATTTGCAGGTACAGACGAAAAGACAAAAATGCCCTCACATGCGCCTCACGTGAGGGTATTTAACTGAGTTTTTATAACCCAATTAGCGTAAAGGACATAATGTGTAAGAAAAAAATGTTTAAAGGACACCGCCTGCAAAGAAACTAAAAAAAGGACACGAACCGTAATTTGGCTTTTTTTAAAGGACAAAATTTGTAATTCTGTCTTTAATTATTATGCATACGAAACATAAAGATTGTTACAAAGGCTTTAACTTGATGCATCTATCTATCTAGCATGCATAATTATGCATTTCTTTTGATTGCAGAATAAAAGTATCGCATCAGCTACCGGTGCAACCGCAAACAACTTCATGCCTTTTGGTGGTGGGACCCGGCTATGCACTGGGTCAGAGCTAGCTAAACTTGAGATGGCGATATTTATCCATCATTTGGTCCTAAAATACGAGTGGGAATTGGTGGATTCAGATGAAGCGTTTGCTTATCCATATCTCGACTTTCCGAAAGGTCTACCAATCAAAATCCGTCATCGAAAACAACCATGTTAGAAATAGAAAACACCGGTATAGAATACATCCAAAATGATCACCAATGATGGATAAGAGGAGACCTCATCAAATCTTACGTTTGGTGGGAGAGAATCAACAAACGAATGGCTCAAAAGTCTCCAACCTGACATTGAAGCTGAATGTTGTTTGGAATTTTCGAAAATGCCTCTTCTCAGTACTTTATTTTATAGGATTATTTTTTCTTTTTCTTTTCCCCCAATAATACCCATATATTGAAAAATAGGTTGTACGTAATCCTATGTAGTTTGCTCATGCGTTATATGTAAGATGAATTTTTATTGTTATATTTAACCTCTTTTTGTTTATGGTAATTGCCTTTTCTATTTTCATTTTAATTGCCCTTTGTATTTTCATTTTGATCATCTAAACATGGGCTGTGCAAACTGTATAACCAGACCCGACCCGAGGACCGATCCAACCGAAATTACAAGACTGAAGCCTGAACCGATGGGAATAATCAGGTATCAGTCTTTAACCAATCGGTCTGTCGGTGCTTTGCACATATGACCGAAACCGGCAAAAAACCTTCAATATTGAATCAGTTATGTATGAATCAAAGCAAGTATCCTTGGAGAGGATTCAATTGCAAGTATCATCAATCCAGTATCATCAATCCATTAACAGGGTCTTCTTTAGCAAGTGCAGGTTACCTTTATGCAAGATTATAAATTTTTTTTTAATTTGAAGAATATGTTGAATGTTCTTCAAGATTCTTCTTTTATAAATGATTAGAATAATATGATTTCTCAATTTTGTTGCTTAATTGATCAATATAGGCTTAATTTATTGTTTGATTCCATTCACCCTCCAACTGTTTGAGGAAATTTCTCAATGAACATTCGTTTAATTATTTTTGTTTCCTAATTATTTGATTAACATTTTGTGATATATATTGAATTGTAATGAACTAATGTAACTAATTCAGTAATTATAAGACATCCGCAGTCAGCAAAGTTAATATAAGACACCCGTAGCCACCGGTTAATCGACCTCGAGTTGATTAATTGCTATACACGTTGACTAATTTTTAAAACATACCATGAAAACATTAATAATGCGATCGAATTTAGACGTAACCACTTAATTTTTAAAGAACATATATAATCCATAACAAACTTCAAATCAAACACAAAGATAAAAAAAACAAATATGATCCATAATAAGCTTCAAAACCAAACATAAAGATAAAAAACAAAAACAAATATGATCCAAACAAACTTCAAACCAAACATAAAGATAAAAAAAAGAAAAGAAACTCAACCGTTCATCTTTTTAATAGTTATATGCAGAAACCATTTTTATTCAACCTCTCGATTACTAGGGAGTTGTGGACATCTATTAAGATGCATTCTCAATGAAGCTATTCTGATTATAGCTATGTCAACATTGAAAACACTTAACCAACGCTTGCAAATTGCTTTTTCTTACCTTTCTCGTCAGTAAACATCTCAAAATCTAACCAAATAGCAGATATCTTTTTTCTAGTTGGATGCATCTATATCGGAACCGGTACTTTGTGGTAAACATCGGTATTGGTACTGAATGTATATAAGACATATCTAAATAGTTTCTAAGGATAAAAATATAACTGATTATATTACCTATTTTAATGGTGTTTTTAAGCATCTATCAATATTACAGTAATTCGTAATGAATATTTCAATCAATGTTGTAAAAGTAGGTTTCCAAGGCTGAGTAATCGCTACAAGGTGTGGCACCGAGAAGAGTTTCTCCAACTCCGCCTAGTTACTAAGAATTGATTAAATGTGGTCAACCTCAGCCAAAATCATATCTAATCGATCAACTTGGGCCGATTTTGACTTTATGAATAAAATATAATTCATATTTCTATAATATTAAAAAAAAAACATCTCACTTTTTTTAGTTAATGATTAGCAAATTTTAGAATAATTTAGTATTTAAAAATGTATTTCTCTTATTTATATTGATATTCACCTATTTTGTTATAAATATTAGTATACTTTTAATATTTGACATATATATAATATTCAAAAATTAATTTTCTTTATATTTACCAATTCCGAGTACTCCCCGAGTACTCCGAGTACACCTAACTCCCCAGTCAACCGCATAGGGTCCGCCTAGCGACTTTTGCAACCATGATTTCACTATATCAATAATTGGGAATTTTACTTAATATTCAATAAGAAATTCATAGCATCATTGATTGGTAATTTGGTATGAACTATATTTCACTAGACTTCATTCCCCCATATTACGGGGGTAGTTTTACATTTTTTGGTTTTTAATATTTTGTTTTTAGATTTTAATTTTCTTTATTGTAAGAAAGTTGATAACATACTTAGGGTATTTTTGATACGAGGTAATGAAATGAATGAGGGAATGGAATAGACAAAGGAATGAAATGAATAATTCTCATTCCATTATCTTGTTTGGTTACCACGTAAAAATGAAATGAATAATCACTTTATTATTATTTTTTTACTAAATAGTAAACTATACACACATATATTATTGTCGGTTAATGAAATGATAATAACATAATACGATATAATAATAAAAATATAATAATTATAATTTAATAAGTTATAAAACAAAATAATAATAATTGTTGATATTTTTTCATTCCTTCAAATAAAAGAAAAAACATATTTTACTAAGGAATAAAAAATGTTATATATGGAAGGAATTTCATTCTTTAAGAATAATTCATTCCATTGATAAATGTCAACAAAACATGTTATTTCATTCCTATGTAATGATCCATTCAGTTGCGCATATCATTTATTGCATACCAAACACTACCTTAGGATTTGATAATTAAAGGGTTTCACAAATAAATGATATGTTATAACCCATTTAAAAGCTATCCGGGTTTGGTGACCCATGGCCTGCTTATTTGTTTTACTATAAAATTGTTTCTTAATTATAAATAATATTTTTTTTTAAAAAAATCAGATATTAATTTTTAGTATATTCCTATTTTATAGGATTTTCATATCAAATATTTGGTAAGATTAATTTTTAATTTAATAAGATGTTATAACCCGTTTAAGAGCTATCAGGGTTTGGTGAGACCCATACTCATGAATTTGGGGAAAATGCATGAGAAGCATCTGTTTACAAATTAAGCAATCTAGTGGTTTGAAAGAATTTAGGGAGCAACCAGAAAGCTTTTAAATATTTCCTTTATATATATTATAGATTCCTAAACAATGTAACAAATTTATATTCATTTTTTTTTCTTTGAAAAAGCCAAAAGATCAAAATACTATAAATGAAAATATGTAGGAATTACACAAATTCTTTTTTTTTTATCATCAAACCATTAACGGGCCAAAATGAATATTTGATTACTTATTTAGTTGACTTTTTCTTGGTCATCAAACCATTAACGGGCCAAAACAAA
The DNA here is from genome assembly GCF_021521415.1 of Bidens hawaiensis. Lineage (NCBI taxonomy): Eukaryota > Viridiplantae > Streptophyta > Magnoliopsida > Asterales > Asteraceae > Bidens > Bidens hawaiensis. The sequence goes on along the minus strand of NW_027497984.1, from coordinate 64,948 downwards.
TCTTTGACTACTTATTTAGTTGACTATCAAAATACTAAAAACCATAATCCGCAGGTTGAGTATCAAGTTTTACTACTATCCTTATGTTGAATAACAATTACTAACTTACAAGTTTGACTACTACCAAAATACTATAAACCATTGTAGCAACAAACTGAAATAACATAACCGTAATCTCCAAATTGCCATTGGATATGCTGTTTAATATTCAACTGCAAAGCAAACAAAAAGAACACAAGTTTTATAGTCAAATTCACTAAAGCCATAAGTAACAAAAGAGCAATGCTACTTTGACACTTTCCCTTAGAAATCCAAATAAACCAACAATCAAACTAAAATAATAAAAACAGCCTTCATGTTCTCAATATTCATCCCCATCCATAGATTATTCGACCTCAGGATTCGTGTGACCAGGTTCTGATTTCTCACAAATTTCTACAAATAATATATATAGTAATTAACATATACAACATAAACGAAATAATGGACTGTCAAAGGGCGTGTATAATATGTGTAAACTTACCTTTTCCGATATCATCAAAGTCTGTTGGGCTTTCCGTATCATTTATCTTCAACTTGACACACCAATCCAATCCTCTATGCATATTAATGCCTCGACAAGTGAAGGGGCCAAAGAACTTCTATATCGTTCCACAACTCTTCCGCCCTGTACTAAAAGCGGACTCTGAAGCAACACTAGAAACCGGGATAGCTAATATATCTAAACACATTTATAATGATTGATATGCTAATTTAATTGGAAATAATAAATATTAGTAAACTAGTAGGGGAATTGGAAATAAATAATCCCCATTTTTGTGTATTGGCCGATAATAATTTCAACTTTAAAAATCTCTACCAGCGGTCCCAACTTTCAACTATTTTTGTCTCAATGGTCCTCCATTAAAAAACACTTAACGCCGTTATGTTTTTCCCATGTTTCAAACTGATGTTTTAGGGTTTTTGATCAGAAGAACGATATGATTCAACCGATGTAAAACTTATCTCGAAACTGTGATTCAAATGACTTGATTTTTGTTAATTGGAAATTCAAACACCCGAATTGAAACATTGTTTCGTCGCTTGGATAACAGTTTCGAGATAACTTTTACATCGGTTGAATCTTATCGTTCTTCCGATCAAAAGCCCTAAAACATCAGTTTGAAACTTGGGAAAAAAACATAACAGTGTTAAGTGTTTTTTAACGGAGGACCATTGAGACAAAAATAGTTGAAAGTTGGGACTACTGGTGGTGATTTTTAAAGTTGGGATTATTATCAGCCAATACACAAAAGTTTGGATTATATATTTCCAATTTGCCAACTAGTAAATGTACCTTTCGTTTGGCTACAATCAGATATTTTGAAGAAGAAGCTTTCCACCATTGTAGAATATCAAATCCCTCATAATCAAGCTCCTCTATGTCATCAAGGTACTTATGAAGTTCTGTTTTAGTTTCATACGAGCTAGAACCGCCAGCCGATTTAAACAGAGCAAAAAAAACTACTCGATCCATGTGATGAATGTGAAACGTAATTTGTCCTTTGTGAAACTTGACTTGAACAAGGCCTTTCAGTATTTAACTCATAGTGCTTAAACACTATCTTCAGTTCTTCTGTTACGAATTTCATATTGTCTCGATCCTTTTTTTAAGTTGATCAGTTGTCTCCTTCTTATTTTCAACCCTAAATACTTCCTCAAAGCCAAATGATATAACACGCAATTTCAACCGAGGATCTTATATTGCAGCAAAGTAGAGGGTGGAATTAAAACCTTGGTTACTAGTCCCCCAATATTTGTCCCCCAAATTAAAGGTTTTAACATGTTTTTCTAGCCTTTTTCTTTTTTGTTTCACATATGAAATCGTTTTATCTTTTTATTTATGTTGACGTTGAATGGTGACGTGGATTTCACTTTTTATTTTTAAATTTTAATATAATGAACGATTTTTTAAAAATTTTTAAATTTAACTACATATATTGTAAATTTCGACCCCCACATCTTATCCTCTATTTCTTTCTTGGTGCACAAAATAATGTGAGACTCGATTTAAAGATTTAGTGACCCGATTTAGAAAATTTTGCATGATTGACCTAGGTGGCATTTGAAGAGCTTATACCTTTGAGAGTATCCTCTCCACCCTAAGTAGTGAATTTATTTTCCTCCGTCACTTAGACGATGTAGGGGTTTTCCACTCAAACCAGGGGCGAAACTACCCTTAGGAGGGGGGGGGGGGGGGGTCAACAGAGTCTACTAATCATTTGGCCATGGGAATTTGTTGGCTTTTTATACATAAATATGAGATTTTTCTATATAAAAATATAATTTAGACCATCTAGAATAGCCTTTATAGAAGATTCCCTTTTAACGGCCCCTCAACGAAGAAATCATGGTTCCGCATAGGGATGAGCGTTTTCGATATCAGACCGATACCAAATCGGTACTAAGTTTTGAGTTTTTGGTATAGGTACGTTACCGGTACGGTTCAGTATCGGTAGTTCTGTAATTTTGCACGAAATACCGATACCGGTTCAGAACCAAACATTTCGATACCGGTACCAAATAGATATTTCAAACTTTTGGGATTGGGATTTTCGTGATATCCTAAGCTCATCCCTAGTTCAAACACTGCCTCCAACGGTTTAATTATCCAACAAAATTGGATTAAACATTCGAGGGTCTGATATGTGGCTTTGAAAGAGGTGACGCTAAAAGACATAAATAAAACCACATGTAGAAGGTGCAAAATAAAAGAAAATACCAGGGTGTCGATCATGTTAGGTTGACGGGTTGAACGATTCTACAGTGATGGGTTGACATTTTATATAAAACAACTTAGATATTTATTCGTAAATATGTAAATAACCGATTACTTGAGCTCAACTAAGCATTTTGTAGGTAATAATGGAATGGTTCGAGTAAGTTAGCGTGGCCGACCGAGCTATGACCCGTAAGAATTACACCTTGAGCAACGTACACAAAATCCACTTAACGAGATTAACTGGTGTACATGAACCATTAACGAAACGGATTATGATAATATAATTATCTTGTATAGTTATATATATATATATATATATATATATATATAAGACGAGTTATTATTTATAGAAGTTATAAGTAAGATATAATGCTTATTTATTAAATAAAGGGATTTTTATATATATCCCCTCATTAAGATCTCTTAATTACATATTTCCCCAATGTTAAAATCCTAATTACATATTTCCCCTTTTAGCATGCAATTACCCGCTTACCCTTATTATGTGACAAAATTTGTTCATATGTCACCGATGTAAATAAGTCTTTAAGTAATTCATTAAAGGTAAAATAGTCATTTTATTAGTTAATTTTAATGAAATTGAAAAATATGTAATATATGTGGTTTAGGGAGGGGAAATATGTAATGGATTTTTAAGAGTTGGGTAAATATGTAATAAGAGAACTTAGAAAGGGGATATATGTAAATGCCTCTTAAATAAATGACGGGGTTTTAAACGTGTGCTGATCCGTTTGGACTTTGCGTTCCGGGAAGAGGTTAAGAGGTTAATGTTATGATTAAGGTTATAATAATAACCTAATCACAAAGAAATCATACTCCCTGCCTCTCTCTCTCATAAATGGCAAGAAAAACCAGAAACTCCTTTTTGGTGAATTACCTTTCAGCAGCACACCACAAGCCTATGCCAGACCAAGTCGCCACCGTGCCAACCACCATTGGTCTCTTCCGCCTCAATCCAGTATTCGCCGTCGTCACTGTCGTACATCAACTTGCTGCCGCTGTCGCCGCCGCTGCCCATGCGCCACTGCCACCTCTCGTTGTTCGGTTCGCCAACTAGCGCTTGTTCATTGAACCTCGATGTCTCAACCGGTTAGTCATAAACCATGGTATATCTATCTCGTCGGTATAGAGATAGAATAAAATATTATTTTCATTCCGTGCTCTTATTGTTTGTAACCGGATGCTGTCGGATTTAGTTTTGGTGCTTATTACTCATTTATTTCCGTTGCGTATATGTTAATTAATTGGATTAATTTTTATTTGACATATTTATATTTATTAAACCGGGTTTTAATAAATAACTTTTGACTGATTGTGTTGTAATTTGTATCTTTCAACATTTTTTATATAATTATTATATATCGGTTTTAATTAAGGGTTTATAAATCTAGTATGTCGAGGACTCGGATCAGAAGGATAAGTGTGAATGAAGAATTAATGTGAGTGGGTTGAGATTACAGAAGGTACAGTAAAATAATATAATTTTATTTTACTTGATCGGTAAGTGTATCTATCTATCTATAACATAACAAAAGATAATAAAACAAGAAACTGATTTGACTAAAAGCGTGTGAGTTTATGAAAAACAAAATGATTAATCATTCGAGTGGGGCAAGAATAATAATACATATCAATATTAATTTGGATTTTGGCTCATATTTAATACCAATATTATACTTTTAAAAGCGATGGATGCCATACATTCCAACAAAGTTTTAAATGATTACAAAACAACCCTTACACACAAGTCGTATTCCCACATTCAAGTTGATTCATATCCAGCATAAAACTTCATCCCCACTTCAACCCGAATGTGACCCGGACAAAAATCGTTGAACAAAATTAAGTGAAATCCACGAAAATCGACCAACTTGAAGCAAAATCTTAAACGGGAAAATCAAAAAGACAAATAATTTGAACCATAACGATCAACCCACAGTGAGGATGAAACCTAAACAATTGAACCCAAAGTTGACCGGTAAAACTCATCAAACGAATCAAACACAAAAACACAAACATGGTCGACTTCCAGGTCGAGTTACAAACAAATCGAGCAGCCATGATGGTTGGGGAGGAACAAGTGTCGATTTCTAGGATGAATCATAAATCGCAGCTGCTAAAATTGATTAGCCATGTCGAGGAAGTCGATTTCCAGGTCCGGTTCCAAGGGAATCAAGCAGTCATGAGGAATAATGAGGAATAGCACTTCAATTTATTTTTACTGTTTAGATCCATAAATAACAATATTTTTTTCATGTTAATATATAGTTTTGGAGTTGAGAAGGTTTTACCACCATCTTATCATTAAATTAATAATACATGTACTGTTTGCTTATGTCTTATATTCTGGGTAGTTTTGCTATTAGTGGGTATAGCTTTTGTTGCTTTCTTCAACTTCATTCACCATGCCTTGTCACATGCATCATGTATGTACACTAGATCTCCCTACTATAGTCCTAGAATTAAAGTAAGCTAGTAATTTAACTTTTTGTAAATAAATTATAGATAATGATGTTAATGGGGAACCCAAATATTTTTTCATGGAGGACGGAAATTTTAAGAATCATACGAGTATCACTATGTAATAATTTTTTTCCGGTTCATACTCGGTCGGGTCGATCCAGGAGACATGATAAAAAGTTAGACTGGACTAAATTCACATACATAGAAAATTTTTTATAAGAAAGTAGTTTGGTTCGTTTATTTTTTGTGAAAAAAAAATGGTTTGATTCGTTTATTTTTGTTAGAAAAATTTAATTTTAATTTAAAATACTTTTTTACCACATAAGCAGTTCACTTCACTATTTTGCCGCATCATTGTACGGATCATCATCAAAATCATTAAAAACTAACGGAATCTAACCCCGTTAGTGAGAAACTCGTTGGTGGCCAATAGATCGAAACTTGGAACTGTTGTACATTTTCAAAGTTTGGCTTAGCACCGACCAATGGGCCAAAGTTTGGATTATGAAAATCCAGCATCCTAAAACGTAAAAGTACGAAAACACAATGGTGGCGAACAAAGAAGACGAATCTAATGCAATACATCTGTAGCAAGAGGCACATCAGCGAAATTATTACGGTGGTCGAGCTATGGTAACAAAAGCTATGACTGTAGCAACATGAGCTATGATTATGAGAAAATATTTAAAACATAATCTTTGTGTGCGTGCAATACGTCTTGAGGGGAGAAAAAAAGAAAGAAAATCATAAAATAATGAGACACTAGGATATAGCTCGTGTATTACACGAGCTGATAAAAAATTGCAAACAAAAAACATAAATTTAATAATATACTTTATAGCATATATACATTATGGATTCATAATCCATAAGATATAAGTAATGATAAATAAAATTTATAATTCATAAATATTTAAAAACCTTATTTAATACAACAATTAAAGTTATATTTGTAACCTTGTTAGTAATTCTATAAATGGTTATCGTATTAATTATAATCCTACTTGGCTACTCTAATTGAATGACATGTGGAAGAATGGTTTTGTTTTAATAGCATATAGTTAGATTTGAAGAAAATTCAAAGACAAACTAGAATATGATGGCAAAAGTGAAGGATAGAGATAGGAAGGGAGAAGAAATAAGAACTCTAAAGCTTTAGATTGAAAATAATGAAAACTTTGTAAATATTACATATTGTTATTTATTAATCAACTATAAAAAAAGTAAAAAATAAAATATAAATATCATCTCTAATAAAGAAAAAATTATTAAACTATTCATCTCCAATTATGATTCCAATCATGATAAGATTAACAAAAAAATTATTGAAAATCAAATAGATTTATTTGACATGTTAAAAAATCAAGCTGTAAAAATTTGTATCAGACTTTTAGGAAAAAAAAATAACATGTATTGTTCATTAGTTCTTCATAAAAGTAATAGAAAACATGATAAATATTAAACATATATACCTTATATAGTAGAGAAAGTAGCAACAACAAAAGAGTATGATCCAGACTTCATGATTGTCAGCTTGGTCGAGTTTTCCCTTTAGGATGTATTGTTAAGGATTGGGTTTATGGTTTCTTGATAGAAACCGTGAGAGAGAGAGAAAGAGAGAGAGAGAGAGAGAGAGAGAGAGGAACACGATTTCGATATTGTGTTTGTGTTTTGTGTTGGTTATGATGTTAATCTTTTATCTCTCTTTATATACACTCAAGGAGAAACTCTTTATTACCTAGTAAGGGTAATATGGTCCATCAACAATTGCCAAACTAGTATATAATAAGGCTAATTCAATTAGTTTGATATAATATTATATAAATAATAATGATGGCCACATAAATAAATATATATTATATATTTATTCTTACTTTCTTCCACCTGGTCGAGTAATCATTTATTTTGAGTATTACATAAACCTGATCAGTAGTTAATACTCAATTTAACTTTAAACTCAAGCTGGAATAGATAAATACGGTTATTGAATTGAACATCAGCTCAAGATCCCCATTAATCATATGGTAGTCCTTATTTAAAACCTATGTGGTTATGATCAAAATTTTCAAGTAAGCTCTTCAAACTTTTTATTTGTATAATAATATATCTATATGTCATTATGCATATAGAACATATTTAGAGACATACAAAATACAAGCTAATGAGGAAAATTAATAGTTAATCATTCATAGTAAGATATGTAATTGTACATAGTTATAAATAAACCCGTCATTATTATAAGCGCTTTCATAATACTAATGGGTTTTGACATTTGTCATTTTCGATTTGATTTGTATTCGCATTTGTATTGTATAACCCGACCCGAGTTTGTTTTCGGATTTATCCTTATTAATAACACCATTCATCTCTTTTGTTTCCCTCCTCTTAGCTGTTCATTCTCAGGCACAACCGCTGTCATCTCATTTCCCCCATTTGTATTGCTAGGATTTTGTAAATTCAGAAGTTCTCCAGCGAACCTGGGCCATCTTCTGGTTATATCTTTCGTCCTCTTATTCTCCATTTCAACCCTCAAACCTCAAAATCAATCAATCACCTCCAGAGCTGCATTTAATCCTCGTTTTGGGTCTGCCCGCCAGGTGTTCGATAAAATGTCTTAATGAGTTAATCGGAGTTTTTGGGTTTAGGGAGGGGAGAGCAACTAGCGGTTGCTCTCCTTTTTCCTATTCGTTCGGGTTTTTACTGCCAAAACTCAGCTCGAGTTTGTTTTTGGCCTTTTTGTTGTGTGGGGTTATGACAAGGGTTCGGATTGTCAACGGAGCCGCCTCAATGGAGGTGGGCACTAGCTATTTAGAAGGTTTCTGTCCATGCCCGTTTAGAGGATTCCATTGCTGCCCGGAGGATTGGTTGGGTCCAAGGGATCCAAAGGTTGGTGGCACATATTAGGTGGCTATACCTATGTTCGGATGAGTGGAAATGGGCTTTGGGGGATGTGATATCTGGGGATTGGGATCTTTTTGTTGTGTTGGAAAATGCTCTAAAAGTTGCCAATAAATGGTTATACGGTGAGTGCATGTCCTTGTAGTCCCTCATTCGGGCCTGCCACCATGTAGACAAGGTTATCAAGTTTAAGGTTGATACGAGAGGGGTCGAAGACTTTCTTGTGGGGATCCCTAAGCCACAACTTGTGTAAGTCCCAAATCTTGATCACTACAATATAATATCAACTATACACGTGATTGGGGGGAATCCAAACACGCGATAAATCAAGAACTAAATAAAAGAACACAAACATAAAATCCAAAGCACATGGTTATTAATCAAACGTCGAATACTTAATCTCGTAAACACCAAATCGGTTTACACCACTTAGAGAGAATACTATTATGTGTCTAACCTAACAAATGATAAAACAAAAGCTTATATAGGTTAGTATAAGCGACACAGGCCTAACCCAATCTAAACCCAAACTCATCAAGCCTACCGAAATCCCTCATTTAATTTCGGTCAATACTAAGTAAAACCATAAACGTTTATACAAAGCATAAATCACAAAATATATCCTAACAATTTTCCCCTTGGTTTCTTGCTTTTCTTAGTCACGTCTTGCCAACAAAAATGAAACAACTTCTCTTAGAAATTTCCGAGGATCAAATAAATCATCACGTTGTCTTGTTGTGGTTATCGATACGTCTAGTCTTGGAGCATCATTTGGTCCGCCAATTGGTCGAGCTGGTCAATCTCGTTTTGGAACATAGTTTTCCTTCTTTTTCCAACCGCTATCCTGGTTCGGTTTTTGCGCAGCCTTACGGTTCAGTCCCATGAACCTAGTTTCTCCTCACCTTCTTATTGACCCTTTTCTATTGATCCATCTTGAACAGAAACCATGTCCTTTTTCTGACCCCATGCACTTGATCCTATTCCGCACCCCATTCAGATGTTGAACCTTCTGTCTTCTTGGAGTCACTTATTTTTGCTCGTCGTTTCATTGCACTTTTGGAAATCCCACAAAATGATAACTTCTGTACCTCTTGACATCGCCTTTTCTTCACTCTGTTCCCGAATGAATCATCCATTACCTCATCTGATTAACCCTCATCTGTACCAAACAAACAAGAAAACACAAACTAGGTTACAGTCATCAGATAAGATTCTCGGTCAACAACAAACGTTTTTGGTCAACCAAAAAAACAAGAGTCATCAACATGCATGAGCCCTAGGTTTCTGTGTTAGTTTCAACAAAAATTTCAGAAAAAACAAACCGAAATCACTTCTGAATATATATGATGCAGGAGCATCTCCTAATTTAAATTCTGATTTTATTATCTTTTAATATTTTATGTTTAACTTGTTTCCAAGTTTATCTTGTTTTTATTTTAGTATAAGTTAGGGTTGAAGGTTATGTATTATGGAGTTTTTGGATTAAGTTATTATTATAAGAGCATTGTTTTTGGAACTTCGGTTCAATTTATCGTCTTTTGTTTAATCATGAGTCTCTCGAGCCATTGATCACTTCCAAACTGCATCAGTTTTGCCTTTGAACAAAAGCCACCCGGATCAAACGACGATAATGTATTAGGAGATGGTGGTGGAGATGGGGATGGGACGGTGGCAGTGGCCGATGATGTATTAGGAGATGTGATGGTACATGTTGGAAATGGGCTAGTAGAAGGTGTGGGTGGATCTCGTGTTGGAAAGGGTGAGTGGGTAGAAGAAGTGGGTTGGGTGATAGATTGTTTGGCCATGGGTGGATGGGGGGGGATAGGCTGTGAGATAGGGAGTGGGGCTGAAGGCTGGAGTTGGAGTATTAGGCTGGGCTTCAGGAATGGGATTTATATGGGGCCAGAGTAGTGGGTTAATTGGTTCATTTAAGAAGTCATAGGATAAGATTTGGGAAGTGGAGGAGGTGAAGGGAAAAATTGTTTCGTCGAAGACGACATGTTGGGAGATAATAATTTGGTTTGTATGTAGATTAAGGCATTTATAGCCTCGGTGGTTTGGTGGATAACCGAGAAATATACAAGGAGTGGCACGGTTGGCGAGTTTATGAATGGTGGTGGAGGGGAGTAGGGGATAGCAAAGGCAACCAAACAGTCTTAGGTGATCGTAAGAAGGAATGCGGTTGTAAAGAAGGCGAGTTGGGGTTTGGAATTTGTGAACTTTACTAGGTAGGATGTTTAGAATATATGTCGCCATTTCAAGAGCATGGTGCCACATATTAGGGGGAAGGAAGGCGTGAGCAAGGAGGGTACGCATTATGTTATTGATAGACCGAATTTTACATTCGGCCTTGCCATTTTGGGACGATGTATGTGGGCATGATAGGCGGAATAACATGCCATTTTGGGCACAAAATTGCTTATATGTGTTATTAACATATTGAGTGCCATTGTCACATTGAAGTGATTTGATTTTCGTTCGAATTGAGTTTCAATTTGCTTATAAAACTTGGAAAATATGATAAACACTTGTGATTTGTGTGATAATGGGTAAGTCCATAAGAAATTAGTACGGTCTTTTAAGAATAATATATAAAAACGATGTCCGGCCGTGCTAATGGTAGGAGAAGTCCATAGATCAATATGGATGATATCAAATGGTAAAAGGGTAAAAGTATTAGAATCATGAATGGTAATCTAACACTTTCCCCAAAAACACAAGATTGACAAATGTGTTTATTATTCTTAACATAAGAAATAGAACTTGAACTTTTCAATCTATTTAATAGTTCATGTCCCGGATGACCGAGACGATGGTGCCAAAGATCTTGAGAGATAGCAACAAAAGCGGTGGGGTTGTTGAGGATGGAAATCATAGACGGGAGGAGGTGGTAGATATCACCGCTGATGTTGCACCGGAGGATAGGAACCCTGGTATTGTAATCCTTCACAAGAAAACCAAAAGGATCAAATTCAATGGATATCCAATTGTCGGTTGGCGACGAACCGAAATTAGAATTTTTATTAATTTAGGGGCATAAAGGACATTATTTAGTTGAAGGGGTGGGAAAGGTGGCGGTAGGGTTTGGTTGCCAAGTCCATGAACCGGGATTGTCATGCCATTACCAATGATAATATTTTGTGAAATGCGATTATTAGAAAAAGATTGGAAATTACCCGGGTTGTTTGTCATATGAGTAGTAGCTCCGGTGTCCATTGCCCAACTATTATCCGGAGGATTAAGCGACATCATGTACAATGCCTGCTCGATGTTTGTAGGAGTGTAGGCTGTGTAGTGGGCTTGGTTGGACCATGGTAATTGGTACTGTGGAATCGAATTTTGATGCCAAGGGTATGTTGATTGATAGTAGCCACCATTATTTGGGTTGCTTGGGCAGGAGGATTGAGGTTGCCACTGATTATTGTAAGAACTTCCACGACCACCCCGACCCCAAGACATGCGGCCGTGTCCACGGGAATGACCACGGCCTCGGGTAGATTCAGACGAGTGTGGGGACGGGTAGTCATTTGCGTTATGCGAAGAGTTGGAACAGTCACCGCGGGATGAATTGTAGAGTCCATGGAGATGTAGGAGAAGGTTTATTTGGAGAAGTAGGCTGTGTAGTGTAGATATATGGCGGAAGAGAGGAGCAGAAGGTGGGGGCGACCGATTAGGTTTAGACTCGTGATACCATGAAGGAAGGTAAATCACAATGCCTCCCCTTCTTCTTATTGATATTGTGAATATATAATTATAAGGGTCCAACTATCAAAGGAAATAATATCTACGAATATTTTCACCAAGAATACATGATATGGACCATCATCTTATGTAAATATATTATTCAAATGGAATAAATATTCCAATTGGTGAAGACATATCTTTTAATGGGGATAAGAATCCTTTTCCTTTACCCATTAAGGATGTATGCATGGTGCCCATGCACAAACCTAGGACACGTGTCATCCAAGTCTAATGTAGTGACTAATAACCTTCATGAGAATATTAATGGAGTCCAAGTGGGGATTTTTTCTACCACTTTTGGTCATAAAAACCCACCCAATGAAACATCTAGTGGTTTACATTATGCATATGGAGCAAACACGTCGAATAAAAAGTTAATTTTTAAGTTTCTACAACGTGTAAAAGAAGAAGAAGATCTTTTCGACGTTCTCAAGACTCGAGGACGAGTCTTTTTCGAAGACGGGGAGAAGGAGGTGGGGAGAACTCACAACCCAATAGACCTAGGGGGTGATTTGATTCTAGAGCTGAGTGAGATAACGCATGAAGTTGAACTATTTCGACGGGTTATGGTGTTCGACCCGGGTGGTACAAGTCTAAAGTTGGGCAAGGCGATCCGTCATGTTGAAGTCGTGATGATAATAAAAATAAATGAGAAGCGGGTTGATGTTCCTTATGATCCAGGCGGGTATGGTCCAAAGGCAAAACTCGAGGACGAGTTTTTTCAAAGATGAGGAGTATGATGCAGGAGCATCTCCTTATTTAAATTCTGATTTTATTATCTTTTAATATTTTATGTTTATCTTGTTTCCAAGTTTATCTCGTTTTTATTTTAATATAAGTTAGGGTTGAAGGTTATGTATTATGGAGTTTTTGGATTAAGTTATTATTATAAGAACATTGTTCTTGGAACTTCGGTTCAATTTATCGTCTTTTGATTAATCATGAGTCTCTCGAGCCATTGATCGCTTCCAAACTGCATCAATATAAACCTTATGAAATCAGAAAACACTACACTAATCATCGAAACACACTGTAACAAGAGTGTCAACACTACAATGACTTGAGCTTTGATACCTTTGATGAAGAGCCGATGACTTTTAATGAAGCATAAAGAATATAAAGATGAATATGGAAGCTCTAGAGTCTTCGGTTTAGAGAGAGAGAGAGAGAGAGAGAGAGAGAGAGATAGTGGTTCTAATTTTGAAAGATTGATTTGACAATAACACTCCCCCAAAAACCTTTAAATCATGAGTATTCGATAGTCATGGGCCGAAAACGGTTTTTAAAACAAAACATCTAGAGGTCTCGGTTGTTTGGATCAAACTTGCACAAAATTTCAATGGGCCAAAGATGATAAACAACCATTTTAAAACACAATCCAACAATTTAAAGTTTTAACGAAAACAATTCCCATAGCGCGCTCGTTGCGATGATAATGATAAAAAAAATATATTTACAGTGGATATACAAATAAAATAAACTCAAAAATAAAAAAATAACCTTTTTACAACTTTTATCGACTTTTTGGGATTAAACGTTCTTGGCTTAATCAAAGCACACTTTTCAGCACACACATACTTGGTAAGATCTGGTCTATTATCGGTATTGTTGTCCACTTAAACCCATGCCCTTAATTAATACTTAGTGAGATAGGACAAGACACGATTTAGGTTTGTATGATCTAGTGGGACTGACACTTAAAAGCCTATAAGCCACTTCGCCAGGTTTCATTATTGGTTTTACCGAACCGAGTCACCTCAACTTGACTTCAACCCCCTGATGTTGGCCAAAATTTTTTATGACAGAACAATATTTCCTTTTAACAAGGTTGGAATATCTTGCAAAATCAAACATTAAGGTTGAACGTTAGACTTACATGGCACGCAATACGGACTTACATGTCTTTCATTCAAGGTGTTTAGGACTTATAATGATGCCCCACCTCTATAGTTCAAACTTTAACCCCTTAAGTTTGTATATTTTTCATCAACTTTTGGTTGATTTATTAGTACTTTTTGAACCTTTTATGAACTGTCATAATTAAAATATTGCATTTATTTGGTTGACCAAACACCAACAGGCTTATGTATGACCAGACCTTTTATCCCTTTCCTTACGAAAGACCCTAAGATGTGTCCCACATAGAACAAGTTCAATTAGATTCCAACAGGTCAACGGTCAGACCGACTTTTCATTCTATTGGGCTGAGCCTACCGACACATAGATTGCAGAGTCTATCCATTTTTGCTACAGTATCTTACGTGTGTTGATTTTACTGTTCACACGAAGATTCATACCATTTCCCAATGCAACGAAACAATATTTTTGCATTTTAAAAATACTTTTTTATTTTCCTTGTTTATAACAAAAGCAAGTAAAAAACAAGCACACTATTTTTTGTAAATTTGCCTTTTTCTCCCCCAATATGTGCATAAAGAAAACTAAAAAGAAAAAAACTTGTATGTACAAATTTAAACTTACAAATCAATCATCAAAACAAAGGATTTTTAGGAACCCTACAAGCACATTAAACCGAGATATACCAAGGGTTTAGTAAATAAGTCCGCAACATTATTATCTGTGTGGACTTGTTCTAAATGAATCAATTTCCATTCGTAGAAATGTCTAATGAAATGTATTTTAATGTCTATGTGCTTGGTTTTAGAATGTTGAACCGGGTTTTTAACAATGGCAATCACCGCAACGTTATCACAAAAGATAGGAGTGTCATGAAAATTAAAACCGTAATCATGCAATTGATGTTGTATCCAAACCACCTATGAGCAACAAGCAGATGCCCGAGATAATCATCCAAGAAGAAATTGATAGACTATTGAAGACCGGAATGATCGAAGAAGTGAAATTTCTAATATGGCTAGCTAATGTGGTGGTGGTCCAGAACAAAAATGGAAAATGGTGAGCATGTGTTGATTACACTAATCTTAACAAAGCATGTCCAAAGATCCATTCTCATTACCACACATAGACTCGATGGTGGATGCAACTGCAGGACATGAGATACTAACATTCATGGATGCCTCCCTATGATTCCAACAAATCCAAACAGAACCATCAGATCAAGAGGATACCGCTTTCATGACCCCCACCAGTATATATTGCTATATTGCTATGCCCTTTGGTTTGAAAAATTCAAGTGAAACCTATCAGAGGTTAGTAAACATGATTTTCAAAGAAACTGGGACCATGGAAGTTTACAAAGATGATATGGTGGCGAAATCAAAAAAGACTAGGGATCACCTTCAGGATCTTCACGAAGCCTTTGATATCCTGGATAAGTACAACATGAAGCTAAATCCTTCAAGGTGTCATTTTGGAGTTGGAGTAGGAAAATTCTTGGGAAATATAATTACAAAAAAAAGAATAGAAGCAAGTTCAGAGAAAATTAAAGCCATCATGAATCTAAAGGCCCCAGCAAATGTTAAGGACATCCAAAAGCTAGCTGGAAGGATCCAGCAAATGTTAAGGACATCCAAAAGCTAGCTGGCAGGATCGCAGCTCTAAATAGATTCATCTCTAGATCCTTAGAAAGATGCAAAGATTTCTATGATATCCTTAAAAAGAATAAAAAGTTTGAGTAGGGACAGACAAATGACAAGGCAGACTTGAAGAAGTACCTCTCATCAGCACCACTATTCATGAAACCCAAAGATGGTGAACCATTATTCTTATACTTGGCAGTATCCCCAAATACAGTAAGTGTCGTATTAGTTAAGGATCATGAAGGCGAACAGCATCCTATCTACTATGAAAGTAAAAGCTTGCTTGATGCTGAAACCAGGTATTCTCATCTATAAAAATTAATTTTAGCTTTAATAATGGCTTCTACCAAGTTAAGGCATTATTTTGAAACGCACGCGATTCATGTTAAAACCAATTATCCTTAAAATTTTTTTTAAGAAAACCCAAAATGTTGGGTAGAATGGCTAAATGGTTTGTAAAATTGAGTGCCTTTGATCTTGTGTGTGAGCCCAAAACAACAATTAATCCCAGGCTCTAGGAAACTTTGTGGCTGATTTCAGTAGTGATATCGAACTAGAGGTTGACCTTGGGGTGCAACAACTAGAGGAGGACAAAGAGAAATAGATATTATTTACTGACTGGTCCTCAAATGTCAGGGGGAGAGGTCTAAGAATCATCCTGAAATCGCCACAGGGGGACATGATACCCCAGGAAATCAGATGTGATTTCCAAGCTACCAACAATGAAGCTGAGCATGAAGCTTTAATTGTTGGTCTTCAGTTATCTAAGAATATGAAAATTAGAAATATTCATGTATTTATTGATCCTCTATTGTTAGCTAACAACTTTAATGGCGCCTATGCATCCAAAAGTGAAAGACTAACCTAATATCTCTAGATAGTTAAAAATACGGCAAAAACTTTCAAATATTTTTTCATTGAACAGGTACCCAGAGTAGAAAATGCTGAGGCATATGCCTTAGAAAATCTTGGATCGGCTTTTAGGTTCCCGACTGATATGCAAATTCTGATCATCCATATCCTGAATCCGGCCTTAGGTATGCTCAAACAAAATGGAAACGAAGCATTGAATACAGAAAGTAATGAAGATCAGGATCCTGAAGCCAACCAGGGACCCTGAACATTACCTATCAGGAGATTTTTACAAGAAAATGAGATCCCTAAAGATGAAAATCCCAAGGCTTTTTGTATGAAGGTATCTCGGTTTATTCTTTTACATAATATTATGTATAGGAAATCTATTGCAGGTCTATACTTAAGATGCCTGGAGGATCCTGAAGCTCAAGATCTACCGAAGAATATCCACGAAGGTGATTGTGGGAATCTCACTAGGGGCAGATCGTTGTTCTCCAAAATCCTCAGAACTGGTTACTATTGGCCAACTATGAGAAAAGACGCAATGACTTATGTTCAGAAGTGTGATGCCTGCCAAAGACATTGCAACATCCTGCACCAACCACCGGAGCCAATGTACCCAGTTATCTCACCGTGGCCATTCCTGAAGTGGGAAAGGAATGGATATAGTAGGAAAACTTTCGAAAGCTCCAGGAGGAAAAGTATTCATGTTAGCAATGACAGAATATTTTTCCAAATGGATTGAAGCAGAAGCATTCGTTCAAGTTAGAGAAAAAAAAGTAATATCCTTCATCACGCGTAACATCTTAACAAGATTTGGGATCCTGGCAGAAATAGTATGTGATAATGGTTCTCAGTTCATCAGTAAAATGATTACTGACTTTTGTGACGCTTGGGGAATAAGAATGATAACTTAAACAAATAAGATCATCAAATAAGATCATCATCAACAACTTGAAAAAGAAACTAGGACAAAGAAAGGAAAATGGGCTAAAGAACTTCCATTTGTGTTATAGGTATATAGAACTACTTCAAAGAACACTACTGGCCAGACTCCTTTCTCTATTGTATTTGGAACTGAAACAGTGATCCCGACGGAAATAGTGATACCTACAGCAAGATCCTGCCTCTATAATACCGAGACTAATGATCAGGATCTCACCGGTGATCTTGATACCATTAATTAACTCAGAAATTCAGCCAAATTCTGTATTGCAGCATATCAACAAAGAATAGCCAAGTTGTATAATAAGAATATTAGAACAAGAAGATTTGGAATAGGAGATATGGTACTGAGAAAGGGGTTTCAAAACACAACCAATCCTAGTGGTGGAAAGCTGGCTCCTAAGTGGGGAGGACCTTACTTGATAGATTCTGAAGCCGGTAAGGGAGCATACCAATTGGCCACCATGGATGGAAGGATCCTGCCAATATCCTGGAATGCTGTGCATCTCAAACTCTACTTCATGTAAGTTAGAATGTTATTTCTAACTTGGTATGGTATGTATTCTTACACCACTTGTTCAATATTTATTTTATTCTTTGTCATTTTGATTCTCATTACTGACTTAAGCATCGAAGGGGTGTTAGTAAAGCTAACACCCACCGTCGTAAAGGTTCAAGTGTTTTGCAAGTTAATCAGGATCCTGACTACATCAGTGAATGCATTCCTAGGGGTTTGGCCACCTCTCTAATCTTGGGGATTCAAACTCCCTCTACGGTTTAAAGGTTTTCACCTTTCAGTTATCTAGGGTTTCTACACCTCGCCAGGAGCACACGCATCCATATATAGTACAGAATGGTGGGACCAGTCCATGTAACAGTGGTTGACAATTTCGTTATTACTGGCTACATATTGGATCCTCCAGTATAATTATCAAGGGCATAACATTTTCATGTTATTCAACCGTGGCTGGTCCCAGGTTTATCAAAGGCTTAACATTTTCATGTTACAACCATGGCTAGTCCTAAGAATATAACAACAACTTTAACATTTTCATGTCACTCAAGTAATCGGGTTATCCCCAGTATCTTCGGGCTTGTCCCAAGTGTCTTTAGGCTTGTCCCCAGCATTTAATACTTACGTATTACACCTAAAAATAATTGACACTTATGTGTTCATCTTAAAGAAGCTAAACATAAAATCTTAGGTTTGTTATTTCAAAAAGTTGTTACTAAGGATGCCTAGGATCACCCTGATATAATAGTAATCCTCAAAGGATATGATGCCAAAATATTTCTCAAATACTATTTTCTTTAGATTTGGTTTTCTCCAAGATTCAAATGATGGCATAACAATTCTACTTTTTACAAGTGGTTTTTAACCAAAATTCTATTTTTGGTCACTCAAATATTTTTGATAAACCTGTTTACTAAAGTGTTTTGGTCAAAAATTAACAACAATGATTTCGTAACCACATTAGTAATCGAGACTGGTGCTTGTATGAAATGAACATAAAAGTACTTGAACACAAGGATTTGTTGCGAGGAAAAAACCCGTTATCCTTAGGATAACAAGCAAAAAACCCTGGGCGGTGAAAACTATCACAACCGGTTTATTAATAATAAAGGTGATTACAATGGTGGAGCTCAAACTTGATCGTGATTACAAAGAATGTGAGTACTAGTAAGTTCTCGAGTGCTAGAGTGTGTGTGTTATGATCCGTATAGAGCTCTATTTATACAAAAATATAGCTAACAAAATGCCCTATATTTAAGGAAAGTCTTAGACTAAATCAATCAGCTGTTAATACCGTTAACCAACACGTTTCCTTTGCTGCCATGATCTAATAACGGCAGGTGCGAGTCTTCAGTAGATCACAACAATAATCTTTGACCTGGTAAACATAGAAAGTAGTAGACAATGTGTTAGTTGTAAAACATAATTAGGATACCTGTTACCTTGGAGGATTCCGCATCCTAGATTTGCTCTGAATATAATGTTTGCTGAGGATACTGAAAATCCGTGCCCTAACAATTGTCCCCAAATTTAATAGATGTAGATATAGATTACAGCTGTAAAATTTTCAAATTTTGAATTTGAATTCTTGTACGTGCGGTGGATCTTTGATACACACGTCAGCCGTCTTGATGATTCGCCAAACCCTAGGTTGCCCTTATAATTACCTGGATAAATAACATTTCTACCTATCTTCTCTTTTATCCAGGTAACTTCTCTCTTTTCTTTCTTCTGTATCTTTGTGAAATCATGAATCCAAAGCTTTCATCCTCCGGTATTGAGGATTTTGTGTCTCAGAATCTCCTTGCAAGTCCTGCGAATGAGATATGTATTTTTGGCAACACCGATATCGCAAATCTTCGGTCTCGGGGTTGCTGGAACTGTTTTCAGACCATTTGACGCCGCTCTTACTTCTGATTTTGTTTCAAAAACCTGGTTCTGCTTTCCGTTTTTGCCGTTCAAAATCGGTTTTTCCTATCTGTTTCTTGCTTTTACCACCAAGTTCTTTCTCAGAACTGGTCTCAGTTACGCCCAAACCATGCCCATGGTTTGGAGGACTTTATTTGTTTTGGAGAGACTAATTGTTGACCATGCCCTATATCTTACCCTATCGGAGCTTGCTTCTGTATATATGATCTTCGCAGCCATGGGTCTTCAAGATATCTTCTCAAAATTAAATCTGGTTGATCCCCATTGGTTTTGAAAAATACCCAGAATAACGACCAGTGGAAGAGACAATATTTCTTTGTTAGGAGAGATTCTCTCCCACAGCCCGATATTCTTCCTTATCTATGGGTTTCCAAAAGTAGGATACAGTATCTTGAATATATACCGATATCTTTTGTGGCTGATGTGTTTTCTTTTGTTTCCGCAGCTTTGAAGTTCTTTGAGATCGCTCCTCCCACCAGAGAAACCAAGGATAAGCTTGCCTCTTTCTTTCTCATTGATGAGGAAGAGAGGACGTTTCATTTCCAGTAAAGTTTTCAAGATCCGTCTCCGTCCATGAGCTCCGTTATGTCTGGTAAGAAATATTCGAGATATTATTAGAATTTTTAAGGATCAGAGATACTAACATGTGTAGTTGTAGGCAAGTCTGCTTCTACTTTTGCTCTTGAAGATATTGACAGCATGGTATCCACCCGAAGCACTATCAGGAAGGAACATGTCCCCAGCTTTATCCCTCGACCTGAAGGCAGCCGCGCAAAGGGCTTTAAGAAGCGGAAGAGTCAAGGGACCAGTGAATCCATTCCCGTGCACGATGTTGATTACCACGATGCCATGAACAAGACTCAGCAGGTATCTTTTTAATTTGTCATGATTTCTTATATCTTGAGGATAATTTATATTGAGGGTCCTTTATCCTTGCAGGGCCGTTAGTATCTCTCCTCCCGGTTCGCCACTATGAGCCTCGAACTCCATGAAGCCAGCACTCGCATCACCTAACTGATGAAGATAGGAGTCACCAAGACCGGTTTTCTTAATAACAAGACCAAAGAGCTGGAAGAGGCAAAACTGGAGCTGTCATTGGCCAAGAAGGAGTTGGTCCATCAAGAGGCCGAGTGCTTGGTGAAGGTTTATGAGGCTATGGAGGGGGCTAAAAAGTCTGCTGCTGTTTCGGTATTTCAATCCCGGCTTAAGATGGCTAAGGAAGCAAAGGATGCTGGTCTGATACCCCCTTCTGGGATGTTGCTGGCTGGGAGAGGATACTGGCTAAGCTTGATGGGGACACGGTGGAGGAAGCTGGTCCGAGTGGAGTGGAAAAGGTTATGGAGGAGGCGGTGGATGTGGCGACCAAGGGAGCAGTGAAGGCGGTTGGTGACGAGGTGCAATTGTGCAGTGATGGCGGTAAAGTAAAAGCTTGAGCCCAATTTTTTAAGGTTTACGTGTTTGTGGTTTGATGTTGGGTTGTAGTGGTATGTTGAACAATTTTTATTTTTCTGTCTTGAACAAGTAAGCTTAGGATAAGAAGATACATGGGTGGAGGGATCCTGACTTTCCAAGACGAAGCCCATGTTATCTTGACTTTTGAACATATGGCAATATTCTGGCGGAGGGATCTTGGCTTTTCAAGACGAAACCCAGGTGTTGCCTTTTATTTTCCTGCACTTATGGTTAGTAATAATATAATATTTTGGCTTTAAGTATTGTGTCTTGTAAATTTTAGTTGGAATGTCGTTTTAGTTTTCTGAAATAAGTTACTTCGAGGATAACGTATCCTAAAAACATGCTTCTCGAACATCTTGAGAATTATAATTTCAGAAAAGGTATTTGTTATGATCTTGTATTGAAATGTCATGGGGACCATATATCCTGAAGATAAAATACCCTTATGTTTTTAGAAAACATAAATTAAAAGACTTATTAGGAATTGGTATGAAATAACTTCAGCATAACATATCCTTCTGTGCGTGAATTATCACAATTAAACCAAAAGATTATACCTTGAAGTAAAAATCGAGTGATAAAACCAAGTGTAAAGAGTACCTTCATGGAGATCATTCATAAATCTAATAGGCTTACATGTGATGTCCCCAACCGTTGATCTTTCTAAGTTTCAAGCTCCTGGGATTTTGCTAAGTTAAAAACAACTTAGTAACCTTTTTAGAATTAGCGATCTGTCGAAACAAAGTTAGATAATTCTGGCGATAAAGCCCATTAACTGGCGATAAAGTCTTTTTACTGGCGACTAGGCCTTTACTTTGGAGATATGAAAATGTCTAAACTTGAGATAAAACTGGGGAAGGTCCCCAAAGGTATGGGCATGATTATGCTAAGACTTTAGATAACATGAATGTGTTAGAAACCTTAGATAACATGAAGATGTTATAAACCATATGTGTGACACGTCTGCCACTTATCTTTAGGATTCGGTATATAGCCAACAACAGACGGATTGTCAGCTGGTCTGGTCAGCCTGTCTCGAACTATACCCGAATCATTGTGCGCTCCATGCGTCATTAGAAAGGTGAAGACCTTTAACCTTTTGAGATATCCGGGATATCATATTCGTGTGCCCCTAGCTTTCGTTGGAAAGGTGAAGACCTTTAAACCTTAGGGGATATCAGGGATATCATATTCGTGTGGGAGGTGATCAGTCTCTGACTGTTGTCGAGATAATGTATCCTTAAGATAACTGCAAAACACTAAGCTCTTGATGAGGGGTGGGTGTTAGCCTGGCTAACACCCCTCCGATGCTTAAGTCAGTAAACTTGATTTAGGGATAATAAAGTTAAAAAATATAAGAATAGATAAGGAAACATACCTTCATCTTGAGGATACCAATATACTAGTTAAGTATACTAACAAAAATATGCCTTGAGGTGGATAGCATTCCAAGCTCTTGGTATAGGAACACCTTCCATAGTGATTAGCCTGTCGGCCCCTTTTCCTGCCTCCGAATCTATCAAGTAAGGACCTTCCCACTTCGGAGCTAACTTTCCATCTGCTGGGTTAGTGGTATTTTGAAATGCTTTTCTTAGCACCATGTCACCTATTTGGAATCTTCAAATCCTGATATTCTTGGTGTTGGACTTGGCTATTCTTTGTTGGTATGCTGCCATTCTGATCCTGGCGAGATCCCTGAGTTCATCGATGGTATCCAGGTCTTCGGTAAGATTTTATTTGTTGGACTCAGTATCCTGGAAGCTTGCTCTTGCTGTGGGGATCACCATCTCTGTAGGGATAACAGCTTCGGCCCTAAACACCAAGGAGAAAGATGTTTGTCCCGTTGCATTTTTCGAAGTGGTTCTATCAGCCCAAAGAACAAATGGTAGTTCTTCTGCCCATTTTCCTTTCTTGGATCCCAATTTCTTCTTCAGATTGTTGATAATGATTTTGCTACTGGATTCTGCTTGATCGTTAGCTTGAGGATGTATTGGAGTTGAAGTTACCATCTTGATTCCCCAACTTTCATAAAAGTTGGTTGTTCTACTACCGATGAACTGTGAGCCATTATCACAAACAATCTTCGCCGGGATACCAAATCTTGTCAGGATATTGCGTTTGATGAATGAGATCACATCCTTTTCTTTAATTTGAACGAATGCCTTTGCTTCGATCCACTTGGAGAAGTAATCTGTCATGGCCAGCATAAAGAATTTTCCACCAGGAGCCTTGGGCAGCTTTCCCACAATATTCATTCCCCATTTCATAAATGGCCATGGGGAGATGATAGAATATAATGGTTCAGCTGGTTGATGTAGTATGTTGCTGTGTCTTTGGCAAGCATCACACTTCTTGGAGAAATCCATTGCATCTCTCTTCATTGTTGGCCAGAAGTAGCCTGTACTTAGTATCTTGAATGCTAAGGCTCTGCCCCTAGTGTGGTTTCCACAATTGCCTTCATGTATGTCTTTGAGAACTTCTTGTGCTTCTTGATATTCCAAGCATCTCAAGTATGGACCTGCAAGTGATTTTCTATATAATACATTATTTAGGATAATATACCGGGTTACCTTCATTCGGAATGCTCTGGGATTTTCTCCTTCTGGGATCTTGTTATCCTGAAGATACCGTATTATGAGATTGGTCCAAGATGCTGGATTATCCTTAGAATTTGAAGTTTCTAAGATTTCGAGGTTCTCCTTTGTTGCTGGAGTCAAGATATGCACGATAGGTATCTTGACATCTCCTGGTATCTTGAGAGCTGATGCCAAGTTTGCTAAGGCATCTGCTTCAGTGTTTTCTTCCCTTGGTACCGCACTATGTCAAATGTTTTGAAACACATAGCTAATTGCTTAACTATTTCTAAATATTTCGCTAAGTTTTTTGCATTCGCTGCATAAGAGCCATTGAAATGGTTAGCTAATAACAAAGAATCAACGTAAACTTGAAGATACTTGACCTTCATACCTTTAGCTAATTGCAAACCCGCTATGAAGGCCTCATATTCAGCCTTATTATTAGTAGCCTGAAATTCACAAGATATAGATAGAGGTATTATGTCCCCTTGTGGCGATTTTAGCAGGATACCTAGACTTGTTCCTCTTATGTTGGAGGCACCATCTGTATGCAAAGTCCAACTTTCCTTGACGTTCAATTGTTGAATTTCCTTTTCAACATCTTCAAGTATTTCCTGGCTAAAATCAGCCACAAAGTCTGCAAGTGCCTGAGACTTGATGACTATTCTTGGCTCATACAAGATATCGTATGAACTAAGTTTCACAGCCATTGTGCCATCCTACCTGACATTTCTGGTTTTCTCAAAACAGCTTTAATAGGATAGTTAGTCTTTATATGTATAGCATGAGTTTCAAAGTAATGCCTTAGTTTAGTGGAAGCCATTATAAGTGCTAAAATTAACTTTTCAAAATAAGAATACCTGGATTCAGCATCTAGTAGACTTTTACTTACATAATATATTGGATGTTGTTGTCCTTCATGATCCTTAACCAAGACGGCACTGATTGCACTCCCAGAAACGGCTAAGTACAGGGATAGAGGCTCACCATTAACTGGCTTCATTAGAAGTGGTGTTGAGGATAAGTATTCCTTTAGGGATACCAATGCCCTTTCTTGCTTTTCTCCCCATTCGAACTTTTGATTCTTCCTCAGGATATCATAGAAGTCTTTACACTTCTCTGAAGATCTTGAGATGAATCTGTTGAGAGCAGCTATTCTTCCGGTCAACCTTTGGACATCTTTTACCTTTCTTGGTGATTTGATATCCAGGATAGCCTTGATCTGCTCTGGGCTTGCTTCTATTCCTTTCTTGGTGACCATGTATCCTAGGAATTTTCTTGCTTTGACCCCAAAGTGACATTTGGCTGGATTCAATTCCATGTTGTATTCATCCAGGATATCAAATGCTGTTGCCAAGTCTTTGAGATGATTCTCAGCCTTTTTTGACTTCACCACCATGTCATCTATGTAGACTTCCATCGTGTCCCCCAGTTGGTATTTGAACATCATGTTGACGAGCCTTTGGTATGTTGCACCTGCATTTTTAAGTCCAAAAGTCATTGCAGTATAACAGTATATACCTGTAGGAGTCATGAAGGCTGTGTCTTCTTGATCCGAAGGTTCCATTTGCTGAAATCCTGAGGATGCGTCCATGAAGGTTAGCAATTCATGGCCAGCAGTTGCATCCACCATTGAGTCGATGTGTGGGAGTGGAAATGGATCTTTTGGGCAGGCCTTATTCAGGTCTGTGAAATTCACACACACTCTCCATTTCCCATTTTTCTTCTGGACAACAACTAGATTGGCCAACCATCTAGGATATTGGACTTCTCTTATCATCTTGGTTTTGAGCAACTTCTGCACCTCTTCTTGTATGATAGCGTTTCTCTCAGGAGCAAACTTCCGTCGCTTTTGATGTACTGGCCTGAAAGATTTGTCTATACCAAGTTTATGAGTGATTATAGATTTAGATATACCTGTCATATCTTCATGTTTCCAGGCGAAGGTAGAAGCTCTTTTCTTTAGAAAGGATATCAATTCCATCTCAATATCCTCAGGAATACTTGATACTAACAATATTTTAACTTCAGTATCCTGAGGATCCAAAGATACTTCCTTTACATCTTGCTCTCTTGCTTGCAGGACCTTCCCCGGTTGTTGCTGTAATTGCTATGCTTGAGTAGGCTTTGTAGTCCACTTCATTGATGAAGCATAACATTCCTTGGAATCTTGTTGATCACTCCCAATTTTGATGACTCCCCAAGGACTTGGGAGTTTCACACACTGATGGTAGGTTGAGGGTACTGCGTTCATGCTATGGATCCAGGGCCTGCCTAAAATCAAATTACAACAAGATAAAGAGTCAATAACGCACAACTTTTGTAGGGAGTTAGTTCCCTCAATATATATTGGAAGTTTGATTTCTCCCAAGGTGTTCTTGGTTTTGCCACTGAATCCGACAAAAACTGAGGATTTCGGGATAATCTTTGTTTATGGGATATCCATTTTCTTCAATGCATCCATCTGGATAATGTTTACATAAATTCCTCCATCAACAAGTATCCTGCGCACAAAACAGTTAGCTATACATAAAGTGATTACCAAACCGTCGTGGTTGGGATCCACAAGGTCACATCTATGCTCCTCATCGAAGGATATGATTCTTTGAGTTGTCAATGTGGAAGTACGGAGAGGTCTTTCTCTGTTGTCCATCTTCGTTTCTCTGGAATGTTTCTTGGCTACTGAATACGAGGTCCTGCAAATGTCAGATCCTCCAGAGATAAAGGATACCACCTTAGATCCGGGTGGTGGAGAAGGCGCCCTTTCAGGTATCTTGACAGGATCCTGACTCTTGTTCTTATTTCTTCCAAATAGTTCCTTTAGGTGTCCCTTACTAAGAAGGTACCCTATCTCCTTCCGGAGTGCTATACAATCGTCTGTCCAATGGCCAAAGTCTTCATGGAATGCACACTATTTTGACTTGTCTTTGTTTGATCCGGGCTTCTCATTCTTCTTAGGCCATCTGGCCTTGTCACCTAAATCCTGCATGGCACAAATTACACCACCAATATCAAGGTTAAAGCAATATTCGGATATTTTAGGATCTTCTTCATCATCTTCGTCTTCTTCCACAGCGTTGATCTTGGGATTATCCTGCTTGGAATAAGGCTTTGGCCTAAAGAAATTTTGGGGAGAGTCTGATTTCCTGTTGGTAGACTCGTACTTTGGGATAACCAAACCTCCATGAGTCTTCTTATCATCTTCCAGCCGAATGTATCTCAACGCCCTGTTTCTGACTTCATCTAGATTTCTGCATGGAGTCATGACGAGGTCGTCGTAGAAAGGAGAATCCTTCCTAAGTCCCATCTTGAAGGCTTCAACAGCAGCTGCCACATCAAAGTTGGGGATTTCCAAAGCTTCCCTGCTAAATCTGATTATGTAATCCCTTAGGGATTTATTGTTATGCTGAACAATTCTATATAAATCACCTGTCATTTTCTCAAAAGATCTACTACAAAAAATATGAATATTAAACAAGTTAATTAAATGAGCAAAAGAAGTGATAGTATTGGAAGGAATACTTAATAACCATATGAGGGCCGGCCCTGTTAGTGTTGAACCAAACCCTTTACATAGACAGGCTTCTTTGATTTCTGCGGGGATAGGGCTGACCTCCATCCTTTCTCTGTGTTGAGCTACATGCTCCTCAGGATCCTTAGTGCAGTCATAAATTTTCATGTTGGGCGTCTGGAATTTCCTGGGGATCTCCACGTCGCATATGGGCCAAGTGAACCTGGAAAGTTTGTGGCTGCCCGCTGGAACTTCAGCTATGGGACGGATTATCCCGGGGATACTGGAAATCATATCTTTCATCTTCTGTAATTCCCTGGCTATATCGGGGGATATCCCCTTGTCCTGCACAGATCTAAGGTTAGTGTATAAAGTAGAATTAAGTACACTGTTACCAGGATCTTGGTTAGGTCTTTGGTATCCTAGGCTTGGGTGGTTAATTCCTCCATTGATGGTATCCCCAGGATAAGGCGGTGCCTGCATAGGGATTTCATCTCCAACATGCACTTCCGAGGACACCATAGGGGATCCTGATGAGAATATGCCGGCTGGCATGGTTTAGCGAGGCTGTATGTTGATGGATCCTAGCTTCGTTGGTCTGGGTAACTCTGAGGATACCGAAGGAAAAGCTCCCCAGTATCCTGATTGTTGCAGCGATGGAATCCTTGCTAATTGTGTCCCCAAGGATCCGGTATTCTGAAGGATAGATGATCCTGGAGAATCAAAATCAAGGACCCTGGGCATGATTGGAGTGGCCTCCTTCCCTGGTTTCTTTTTGATTCCTTCAATCTCCTTGAATAGCCTTGAGTTGGTCTTCTCTTGCTGCTCCATGTGCGTTTTGACCTGTTTCATCAAAGCGAAAATAACATTGTTAGAAATAACCGGGTCTACTCGTGTAGAGGATTCCGCGAATGGTGGAGGTTCTCCTCTGGGATGAGTATTTTTCTTCAGCAGTGGTGGAGGTCCTGGGTTGACACTTGAAGCAGTAGTGACCACCGGAGCAAAGACTGAACTGGTTTTTGGTTGTGAGGTCATTGTAAAGAGAACGAAGGTAAATGAAATAAACGAATTTAATGGATTAAAGCACCGTCAGCCCCATGGTAGGCGCCAAATTGTTTTGGTAAAAAATTAACAACAATGATTTTGTAACCAAATTAGTAATCGGGAATAGGTGCTTGTATGAAATGAACGTAAAAGTACTTGAACACAAGGATTTGTTGCGAGGAAAAAACCTGTTATCCTTAGGATAACAAGCAAAAAATCCCGAGTGGTGAAAACTATCACCACCGGTTTATTAATAATAAAGGTGATTACAATGGTGGAGCTCAAACCTGATCGTGATTACAAAGAATGCGAGTACAAGTAAGTTCTCGAGTGCTAGAGTGTGTGTGTTATGATCCGTATAGAGCTCTATTTATACAAAATATAGCTAACAATATACCTTATATTTAAGGAAAGTCTTAGACTAAATCAATCAGCCGTTAATCCCGTTAACCAACACGTTTTCTTTGCTGCCACGATCTAATAACGGCAGGTGCGAGTCTTCAGGAGATCACAACAATAATCTTTGACCTGGTAAACATAGAAAGTAGTAGACAATGTGTTAGTTGTATAACATAATTAGGATACCTGTTACCTTGGAGGATTCCGCATCCTAGATTTGCTCTGAATATAATGTTTGCTGAGGATACTGAAAATCCGTGCCCTAACATAAAGCGTTTTCTCAAAATGTAAATTGCAACACTTTTGCAAAATATAAAATTAAGTAGACATAGATAAAGCCAAAAGATAGTTACTTTATAAACCAAAAGTTGATATCCTGCTTTTGTCCTGAAAGTCAGTATCCCTCCATCAATGATATCAAAAGTTGTCCTAATAAGATACGAATGGTCAGGGCTTCGTCCTGAAACTCATCCGCCCCAGCCTTTCGTTGTTTTAATATCCTAGTTATACTGTTGTTCAGGCATTATCAAAACAGGAAAGGAAATTATTTAAGTTACAACCATATTGAAAACCGTGAGTAAAAAAGGGGACTCGGGCCTTGTCTTTATTATCCTTTATCGCCCCCATAACACCAGCTACTCCTTAGCCACCTCATCATCACCACTGGCATTGTCCGCACTGCTAGCCTTGACCTCAGCATCCCTGACCTCAACATCCTTAGCTTCAATATCCTTTACCTCAGGAGCCTTACCCTTCTTAGCCTCTAGCTCGACCACCTTAACACGCCAACCTTCCAGATCCCAGGAGCTTTTGTTGAAATATGCACTAGAGCTTGCTCCTCGAACTTGATTTTGGCTTGAAAAATGGAAATATCGATAGATACCTTTAATCCTTCCATGAACACCTCCATCTCCTTAA
The DNA here is from genome assembly GCF_021521415.1 of Bidens hawaiensis. Lineage (NCBI taxonomy): Eukaryota > Viridiplantae > Streptophyta > Magnoliopsida > Asterales > Asteraceae > Bidens > Bidens hawaiensis. The sequence continues at coordinate 35,415 of NW_027497984.1, read as the reverse complement.
CATGACTGGCTTTGAGATCCTTGCATTCTTTCTCCACTTATGCAAGTTGTTCAGTCTTCACCTTGATATATCAGGTCCTGACTCAAGCAAGGGTCATGAGATAATCAACCTTGTCTTGCAATACGTGAATAGATTTGTCATGAATATTGGTCAACTGATCCAGGCCCTGCATAAAGATGTAAAGGTAAATACTTGTATATATTTGCAGGATCATGATGTATAATTTTCAGGATACCCACTTGAAGAAAGAGTGGCTTGACTTTGCTAAAGTCAAGGTTCTCAAGGAACAGACCAGAAGGTTCCAGCAACCGGCTTTGCCTCTTTCTCTATGAAGCTCTCGAGATCATCCAATCCAATACAAGCTACTAAAAACAAAAAACTACTTTAAACCCAAGAAACTAACCATATTGCAGGTTCCCAAAAGAAAGAATCCTTACCAGGTATATTTTTCCACGTATGGCTAACAACAGAAGGTGCAGTAGCGGTCTAATGATATGTCTGCTCAGCTACTTGAATCCTTGGCTGAGCGAGGATCCTGTTAAGAGGAGCAACATGCAACCTTGGCACTGCGAAAACAAGATAAGTATTAACTAAAATTTCAGTTCATTATGTGTAATATATGTAAATCCTAACCTCGTTAACCCATAACGAAGGAATCTTTTCTCCACTTGGGATGTAATCCCTCTTTACGAAAAGGAAATTCCTATACTAACTATTTTCCAAAAGAACGTCCCGTCCCCCTTGGGTCGGACAATCTCTTTATTTTTGTAGGTTTCAGCAAGAAGGTTTTGGCTAATAACTCTCTCATGGAATTCTTAGCAATGGAAAACGTTGAAAGTGTTTTTTTCTCGCCCATTGTCACTTCAAAGACTATAAATCCTAAAAAATGTGGAAGAAAGAAGAAGGGAATGCTCGGATCACCGAAAAGTTGAGTCAAATACCGAAGGTTGAATAAATATAGGCAATAATCCTCTATATTTAGGATGTGGCGATGAATGCATATGATGAGTTGCACTATGATCCATCGGTAACTCCGAAGACAAGAGAACATATAACCATTGTAACCAGAGTCACATCTATTATATTTTGGGGACAATTGTTGTGGGTCAAAATATCGCTTAAGGATCATGAGTGTGAGTATCTTACTAACAGGTTTGGTACCATGAACCTATTTTTTTGTTCACCAACGGCTATACATTTGTAGGTAGTCATTGGTTACTTAATTGACATTAAAAGTTCATTAAATGCTTAGTCAAACATCTGAAACAAGTCTTGTAACTGTCGAGATTAATGATTGCATTGAAGGCACATTACATGTCTGGAATCCTCGCTGTCGGTTACACTTGTGAAGCATATCTTACCTCCGTCTATTAATAGCTTCCAACGGCTAGTAGGTCGTTGCTTGGTCTACAAGTGCGTGGAAACAAATCTGACTTGGTCCAATGGCACATTTGAAGACATAGTTAATAGCTATTATTTTTGAGATAATTGTCTTACTATTTAATGAGGCTATGATGAACAACATAGGACACAACTTGCGTACTGACAACAACTCACACTACACAAACACTCTTTGTACTATAGACTTATTCGTCACTAGGTCTTGAGTTGTAACACGTTACTTATTAATAAATCTGAGGTAGACAGTTACTTTTCCCCTCTTGAGGTTTTTTTCCGAAGATCCTACTAAGGATCAAGGGTTTTTCTTCGCTAAATCGCCGAGTCATTTACTGCTTTACACACACATTTGCAATATTTTGAAGAGCACGCTACCTCACTTACAAAGTTTTATCACTAAATTACTTAGGTAATTTTTGACCAAAACACATACAACCCCCCCCCCCCCACCCCCCCAAAAAAAAAAAACCATTTTTCAACTGCTCTACTCTCCTCCTTTCTCTAATTTCAGATTTGCAAGGCTTCTTCCCATTGTTCTTGATTGTTTGACTTTTAAAACCAAACATAAGCTTAACTTATTTTTAATCTAATTTGGGTAATTAAAACTTATGTTTTTCTATTTATTTATGTTATATTACTTTGTTTCCTTCTTTCCCTTCATCAACCTTGGTTGATTAAGGTGTTTATGATATCCTAAGTCAAGCCTTTACATATTAAGGTTATTTTGGTCAATTTTGGGATTTTACTCGTTTATAACTTTCTGTTTTGATTTTGAATTTGACTTTTTAATGTTTTGTACTTATCATTATAAGATGGAAGTGTTGGCACCAAACTTGGTCTCACGAAGTCTTGGGCCAACCAAGCCAAACAAACCGAACTAAACCGAATTCACTCGCTAAAACACACTAGTTGTGTTTCGAGCAACCGATTCTCATATTTTTCTTTAAGCTTTCGTTTTAAACTGATTTAGAAATGTTTCCTCAAATTCTTGGATGTTGGATCCATCTTGGTCTTATATCAAACTTCGACTGATAAAACCGAACATTCGCTTAACATTAACATTTGGAGTTTTTCTTAATAAAACTTCTAACTTGGTTAAGCTTCTAACGTAAATGAGTTAACTCATATTATTTATCATTTGGAAGTGTCGTGTCGGACTTGATACACATATCAAGTCCAGAGATGACTAAATCGAGCACTCGCTTAAGACTAAGCTATTAGGTTTGAATGAATAAACATCCAAACTTATCTAAGCTACTGATTTTTGTAAGTTATTTTATATTATTCATCATTTGGAAAAATCGGGTTTGGACTTGATGACATATCAAAACCTAAACCGACTAGACCGAACAGTCGTTAAAATCCGTTTTGGTTTTTATCTAACAAGGGGTCGTGCACTTTTGCATTAAACCAATCCCCTCATATGAACTCAACCAAGGTTGCGTAAAACCAATAGATAAAAACACCAAGACTCGATTTCACTTTAGTTTACTTTACAAGTCGTTTATGTTCAACACTTGAGGTTTACACTTTTAACTTAAAATCCCGAACATTAAACCAAAGCCTTGTTTATTTAATTGATTTATATCATTTTTTTACAATAAATTTCTCAAGACCAGTATTAATCCAAGCCTTTTCATTCTAGGATGTGCATGCTGAAACAAACATTTTGATTCGTCTTCTTGAGGATCTTCTCGTCATCACCAAAGTTGTCTTTCCAAGTGAGTAGTTTCACTTCCCGTTTTTTGTTTTGTCTTTTGTGGTGGCTTGTATAGCCATATTCAAAGACTAAATGCTTTAAGACTTAGATCCTCAAAACCTCAATTCTAGATTATGTGTTACTTAGATGAACTTGCTCGATTGTTGTTATATGCCTTATATGGACTAAGTGTTTATTTTATTGTTGTTGTTGTGCCTCAATAAGTATGATCATGCGCTCCCATCCCCCAACTACTTTGGTTTCGTGTCAAATAGAATAGGGTCTCATTTACATCCTCCTTGTAATTTCGGTTGTGACCGAATTATAAGGGAGCCTCATTTACTTATGATTTATATACTAAAAGTTGTTGTGATTTTATTTTAAGTTGTCACATATGAAATGTGTACTTTGGCAACATATTGATTGCTTTATTTTAAATCGAGGCTTACTGATTGCTTTATTTTGAAATGTGTACTTTGGCATCATATTGAAATGTGTACTTATGATTTATATGAACGTAACATTTAAAAGCTCTGTGCTTGCTCCCCATCTCCTCTCAAGACGCCATATTGATTGCTTTATTTTTAAATGGAGGCTTCTCGTGCATTTAACCCGAATTCACGAGTATGAGTCTCACCAAACCAAGATAGCCCTTATGTCACACCCCAACCTAAGGCGGAAATGCTAGGGCATGAGCATGATTGTTCATAGCTCGAGGTAACTATCATACAATAATGGTGACAATATCTAATAATAAATTTATTCCATTTAAAACAGTAATATCCAAAAATAGTAAATAAATTCCAAACAATAATCCATGACAAATAATGAAATAATCCAACTTAAAATTTATATATATTGTCTTTATGATTTCCTAGAGTCTTGACTAGCAATCCAATACTTCAATTCCTTAGTTCATGCGATAACCTGCATATACGTAGAAAATATAATAGGTTTGTCAACAATAATGTTGAGTGAGCAAGTCATTAGTTTTGCAATGATATGTAAAAATATGAAAAGTAGCAAAACGTAAATAAAGCGGTAAATAAATCAAACCAATGAGCAAATAAGTGTCAAGTGAACCATTGCCAAGCGAATCGGGTGCCGGTTAAACTAGATGGTCGTATGATCATACTATAATGAGAATATGGTGGACCTCTCCGAATGTGCAAATTAAACCAAGTAAGCAAGTAGCAACTATGTTTAGCAATTCACACACAATACAACGTTTGCTAATGTGATGATATATATAATACAAATACTTTAAGTACGTATACGCCCCCAAAATGTTTGAAAATAAGTAAAACGGGGGAATGCCAAAACTCACCTTAAAATAAGCGAGTTAATAATAATTAAGAATAAAAATACGAGTCTTCCGATTAACGCGCCGAACGATGAAAACCAACAGAACCTAAAACTTAATGACATGAAAGTATAAGTAAAAACGAACCTAATTCCGCTGGAATCTGTCAGGACCGTGAGTCAGGTGAAACCTTAGAAAGGTTGACAAGAACACACCGACTCGATTACCCAAAGACCTGTTGAATATCCCGGTGGAATCAGGATATCTAACGAGTGTGAATAATAAACTCAAAACAGTAATAAATGGTCAATAAAAGCTTATTCAATAGACAAAGATTCACTATAATAAATACATCATTAATGGAAGAGTGAAAGGAATGTCTAGGGTTTTGTGTGACGGCGGCGGCGATTGTACGAGAAAACAAAGAGAATATTCTTTGGAATGTTTTTCGTATTCAGTGCGTGCCAGCCTGTATTCTGTCTGGAAATCCGTGTCCTAAAAGGTATCCTAGGACCCCTATTTATAGACCCTGACATTCCTTCTAGAAGTTCCTAATCATTACATAATGAAATACAAAATAATACAAGTGTTGAGTCCTCGAGCAAGATAACAATCTTGCTCGAGCAAGCTCACTATGCTAGGTATGCTCGTTGACTGTCCTCGAGCATACTTTCCTTAGAATATCTTTAGTGAAGTTATTCCCTTCCAGTAGACTTCATTTTTCTTGACTAGTCCATGCTTTGCTCGAACCAATCCATCGAGCAAGCTCATTCTTCTTGATGTCTTCAGTTATACTTATTCAACAATCTTTAGCATGCTCGGATATAAATCTTGCTCGGGAACTGAACTGTGCTCGAAGTCCTTGCTTTGATCACTTGACATCTTCTTATTGCATCCATGCTTGTCCCCATGTGCTCGATCATCCTATGCTCGTAACACTTGGTTAAAACTTGTATGATCAAGCTGTTTGCTCGATAGAAGAATACTCTTGCTCGATAGAAGAATACTCTTGCTCGTTGAAGTGTAGCTTGCTCGAAGACTTAACACTTAGAAGAATTAACCATTTATGTTTTGAAGACCTTGCTCGAAGTAGTAAAACTGTAACATCCAACTTTTGTTAAATAAAAAATGATGGAAAATTTTGTTATTAACTGTGTGTCGTTAAGTTAGTCGCGTGTTCAGTGTTTGGTTAATATTTAGATTTGTAATTGTGAGTGGGTTGTGGGTCCCATGCCCCCCTATATAAGCCTAACCCCTCCACCCTTTCACCATTTTGTTACCTTTCACCACACACACACACTCAAGAACCCACACTTTCTCTCTACATTCTGGATCCAAATCCGTAATAAAAAAAAGAGAGAAGGAAGAATCTTGTGTGTAGACATCATCAAATAGCAAGAATCACGTCCAGCTATACGTGTTGTCTGGATCTGAACTCGAACCCGAAGCAAAAGGTAGGTTTCGGTTTAAATGGTTTAGTTTTATGGTTAGAATCGGCATGCAAACAGATATCATGGTAGATGGGGTTGTGACATGTAAGAAAAGTATAAACTTGGTAAGTTATAACCTCTTGGGTGCACTTTAAGGTAAAAAGGTGGCGTTTGAACTATGAGAGATATGGGTTCAGTATCAGGTGCATGGGGTCAGAATGTGTCGAAAGTTGAGAAATAGTAAAAAACAGGTCCTGAGTAAGAGCCACGAAGAAAAATGGCTTTAAAATAGTAAAAACGAAGAAAGGAAGGAATTTCGCTTTGCTCAGCCATGAGAAGCGAAACAGGCATTTCGCTTCGCTCATCCATGAGAAGCGAAACAGGTATTTCGCTTTGCTCATCCAAGAGAAGCGAAACAGGTATTTCGCTTCGCTCAGCCGTGAGAAGCGAAAAAGTTATGCAAAGCGAAATTCTACGCGAAATTCCAGGTTAGCTCAACCCCAGCCAGGGGCTCTGCCCCTTGGACCCTGCTAGGGGCTGCCGCCCCTAGACCCTGCTACCAGGGGCGCTGCCCCCCTCAGCTAATCACAACTGGCCACTGTTATTATCTGTTAGCCTTACTATCCTCATACTAAATATTTCCTGTAGTGATGACGTTTGTGTTTTCCTATAGAATACGAATGGCTGGTACTAAGAAGACTGCTGGACAAGGGAGTCGCACGAGTCGACGTGGTAGACCACGTGTTACCCAAGTAGCCCCCGTGCAACCGATTATCAAGTCTGATGAAGACAGAAGCGTGACTGTGCGAGACGAAGGGAATCAGCATGACCTGGCGATTCAAGCTGCTATTACTCAAGCAGTAACTGCTGCACTGCAGCATCTTCAACAGGAAAAGCCAATTGGGAGTCGTGCGGGAACTGTTGAGGAGATTGGAGAGGGTAGTAAAAAGGACAAAGAAGCTGAGAAAGAGGGATCAAGTGAAGGTGGATCTGTGAAGGCCAATTATGGTAGGAAAGGCCGAGGTGGGTGCAGCTACAGGTTGTTTAAGGGTTGTGACCCGCCAAAGTTTTCTGGTACAGGGGATGCAATCACTACTCTCCAATGAATAACCGCAATGGACAAGGTTATCCGAATTAGTGAGTGTCGCCCCGACCAAGCAGTGGGTTTTGCTACCCAGTCGTTTGGGGATGAAGCTATGTTTTGGTGGGAGTCGGTAGAGAAAAGGAAGACTGCTGCTGAGATCAAGGTCATGAAGTGGGAAGATTTGAAGGAAATGGTCTTGAAGAAGTTTTGTGCTGATGCTGAAGTCGAAAGGGAGGAGATGAAGTTCCTGAATTTGAGGGTGGGGACGACGACACTCCGCGAGTACACTACCGAGTTTAACCGTATGTCAAGGCTGGTGCCTGATATGGTGAACACTGAGGCAAAGAGAATCAAGTGCTACTTGAGGGGACTACCACTAACTGTCCGCACCTTTGTCCGGGCTAGTAAACCTGCTATTTTTGATTCTGCATTCGAACTTGCAGAAATGGTTTATGACGACCTGGCTGTGGATGACGTGGTGGTGGAAGAGCAGAAGGAGAAGAAGTGGGTTGCTCCTGCCAAACGACCTGGTACTCAAATGTGGAACCCCAAAGGTAAGAAACAAAAGGTGTGGGAGAAAAAGCCATGCAAGACTTGTGGAAAAATGCACGGTGGTGAGTGCAAATGGGGTAAAGGTAGTGATATGTGCTACAAGTGTGGGAAGACCCACGGAGGGGAATGCAAGCAAGGGTCGAATGCTTGTTACAAATGAGGAAATATGGGGCATTACGCTAACGAATGCAACGCGAAACCCGCTTGTTACAAATGTGGAAAGACGGGTCATATGGCAAGGGAGTGCTCAGAACGTGAAGCTGGGGGAAGCGGTAAGAAGGAGGACGAGCAGGCTAAGCCAAGGACAAGAGCCTTCATGTTGACACAAGAACAAGCCAAACAAATCCTAGATGTCGTGACAGGTACATTTCTAGTAAATGGTATTTCAGCTTCTGTATATTTTGACTTAGGTGCTACCAGGAGTTTCGTAGCTACCCAGTTTTGTAAGACAGCTAAGATGAAATGTTGTCATGTGCCTGAAACTTTTATGGTAGAAACCGCTAACGAGACCTCAGTTAAAATTATGAGATTGGTTAAGAATTGCAAGATAGAATTGGAAGTACACAAATTCCCTGCTACCCTGTATGTTTTAACCTTAGGAGGATTAGATGTAGTATTGGGGATGGATTGGCTGTCTGAATTCGAAGCTCAGATAGTGTGCAGGAGTAGATTGGTAAGACTGAAGTCTTCGGATGGTGGTACAGTAACGGTTTATGGTGATAGAGAAAGTACAGGGCTTAACGTCATTTCGATGATAAAAGCCGAAGGTTTTTTAAGGCTAGGGTGCAGTGCCTACCTGGCGTATGTTGTCAAAGCTACGGCCGAGATGAGGGAAGTGAAAGACGTTCCTGTAGTGTGTTACTACCCGGAAGTATTTCCCGAGGACCCTCCGGGGTTACCACCGGAGCGAGAAGTGGAATTCCAGATAGAATTGATACGAGGAGCACAGCCTGTCGCGAAAGCACCTTACCGTTTGGCGCCGTCTGAGATGAAGGAATTGATGTCCCAACTACAAGAACTCCTCGACAAGGGTTTCATAAGGCCGAGTGTTTCCCCGTGGGGCGCTTCGGTGTTATTCCTTAAGAAGAAGGATGGGAGTATGAGAATGTGCATCGACTACAGGAGTTGAATAAGCTTACCGTGAAGAATAGATATCCATTGCCCCGGATTGATAATTTGTTTGATCAGTTGCAAGGTGCTAGTTGGTTCTCGCGAATATACCTCAGATCGGGTTACCATCAACTGAAGGTGAAAGAGGCGGACATCCCTAAGACAGCATTTCGGACGCGGTACGGACAATACGCGTTCCTTGTGACGTCGTTTGGTCTAACCAACGCTCCCGCGGTATTTATGGACATGATGAACAGGGTATGTCGGCCGATGTTAGACAAGACGGTTATCGTTTTCATTGACGATATATTAATTTATTCAAAGACCGAGTCTGACCATGCTGAGCACCTGAGGGAAGTATTGGAAGTTTAGAAGAAGGAGAAATTGTATGCAAAATTCTTGAAGTGCGCATTTTGGTTGCGAGAGGTGCAGTTTCTAGGTCATATAATCAATTCAGAGGGGATTACTGTGGACCCAGCCAAGATCGAAGCGATAAATAATTGGAAGACTCCGTGAAACCCGACCGAGATACGCAGTTTCCTATGGTTAGCTGGCTATTTTAGGAGATTCATTCCGGGCTTCTCTAAGATAGCCGCACCGTTGACAGGCATGACCCGAAGGACTGTGGTGTTCGATTGGGGTAGGTGGCAAAAAGAGGCGTTTGAAGAACTAAAGAAGAGGCTCACGTAAGCTCCAATCCTTATTCTGCCCGATGGAGAAGAAGATTTGGTAGTTTGCACTGATGCTTCATATCAGGGGTTAGGTTGCGTGTTGATGCAACAAGAGTTTGAAATAATTCTTTGAGCAGAAAGAGCTGAACATGAGGCAGAAAAGGTGGTTAGAGTTGATAAAGGATTATGATTGTGATATCAAGTATTACCCGGGAAAGGCTAATGTGGTTGCTGACGCCTTGAGCCGGAAGAACGCAGAAGTTATCGCGATAGTAAAGTCTTATAAGCTGATAATTAACTTAGATTTCTTTGAAGAGATCAGCAAGGTCCGGCCAGAAGTGTTGGTAGATGAAGGGTTGATGAAGAAAGAAAGGATTTTTGGCCAGCAGAACGAGTTGATGATAATACTCTTGGTGTAAAGACCAGGTTTGACCGGACGTGGATCCCACGACATGGGAAACTTACAGGTCGAATTCTAGATGAGGCCCATAAGTCTGGGTACTCGATTCATCCAGGATATACCAAGATGTATCAAGACTTGAAGAAAGACTACTGGTGGCCGGGTATGAAGAATGAAGTAGTAGATTATGTAAGTAAGTGTTTAACTTGCAACAGGTTAAGGCTGAACACTAGAAACCGTATGGAAAGATGCAGCCGTTAGAGATACCAGAATGGAAGTGGGAACACATCACCATGGATTTCATAACTAAGCTACCGCGTACAGCTAGAAGTCATGATACCGTATGGGTGATTGTGGATCGTTTGACTAAGAGTGCTTACTTTTTGCCTATACGAGAGGCTATCTCGTCAGAAACGTTGGTAAACGTGTTCGTCAAAGAAGTGGTTACAAAGCATGGGGTGCCGTTATCGATTGTGTCAGACAGGGATACCCGCTTTACTTCAAGATTCTGGATGAAATTCCACGAAGCCATGGGAACAAGACTAAACATCAGCAAGGCGTATCACCCTCAAACAGATGGGCAGTCTGAAAGGACTATCCAAACCCTTGAGGATATGCTACGTGCTTGTGTGTTAGACTTTGGAGGAAGTTGGGATGATCATCTGCACTTGGCAGAATTCTCTTACAACAACAGTTATCATTCAAGTATCGGCATGCCTCCTTTCGAAATGCTGTATGGAAGACGTTGTAGAACTCCTGTTTGTTGGGGAGAGGTTGGTCAAAAGGAGATTGGAAGTTTGGAAGTGGTGCAAGAAACCTCTTCGAAGTTTAATCAGATTAAGGCCAGGATGAAAGCTGCTCAAGACTGCCAGAAGTCATATTTGGACAAGCGGAGACGGCCCAGGCCCATTGGGTTTGATGTTGGAGACCACGTGATGGTTAAAGTCTCACCTTGGAAGGGGATTATTCATTTTAGAAAAAGGGGAAAGTTGAGTCCAAAGTACATAGGACCGTTCAAGATCGTGGCCCGTGTGGGTGAAGTGGCTTACAAGCTTGATCTACCCAATGAGCTGGAAGGAATCCACTTTACCTTTCATGTTTCTCACTTGAGGAAATGTCTAGCTGACGACACATCCCATGTGCCACTGCTGGAGATCGTGGTGGACGAGCAATTGAATTATGTCGAGCAGCCCATTGAGATAGTCGACCGCAAGGAGAAGCGGCTTCGTCGTAAGGTTATTCCCCTAGTAAAAGTGATATGGAAGCACCGTAATGGATCGGATGCCACTTGGGAAGTTGAAGAAGAGATGCGCAAGTTTTACCCGCATTTGTTTAGTAGTAATGGTTAGGTTTTGGGGACGAAACCTCTTTTAAAGAGGGTAGACTTGTAACATCTAACTTTTGTTAAATAATAAATGACGGAAAGTTTTGTTATTAACTGTGTGTCGTTAAGTTAGTCTTGTGTTCAGTGTTTGGTTAATATTTGGATTTGGAATTGTGAGTGGGTTGTGGGGCTTATGGCCCCCTATATAAGCCTAGCCCCTCCACCCTTTCACCATTTTGTTACCTTTCACCACACACACACACTCAAGAACACACACTTTCTCTCTACATTCCGGATCCAAATCCGTGTTAAAAAAAAAGAAGAGAGAAGGAAGAATCTCGTGTGTAGACATCATCAAATAGCAAGAATCACGTCCAGATCTACGTATTGTCTGGATCTGAACTTGAACCCGAAGCAAAAGGTAGGTTTCGGTTTAAATGGTTAAGTTTTATGGTTAGAATCGGCATGCAAACTGATATAATGGTAGATCGGGTTAAGAAATGTAAGAAAAATATAAACTTGGTAAGTTATAACCTCTTGGGTGCACTTTAAGGTAAAAAGGTGGCATTTGGACTATGAGAGATATGGGTTCAAGATCGGGTGCATGGGTCAGAATGTGTCGAAAGTTGAGAAAGAGTAAAAATCAGGTCCTGAAGAAGAGCCACGAAGAAAAATGGCTTTAAAATGGTAAAAACGAAGAAAGGAAGGAATTTCGCTTCACTCAGCCTTGAGAAACAAAACAGACATTTCGCTTCGCTCATCCATGAGAAGCGAAACAGGTATTTCGCTATGCTCAGCCGTGAGAAGCGAAAAAGTTATGCGAAGCGAAATTTTATGCGAAATTCCTCCCATACGAAATTGTTTAAGTTGTTATTAAAATGTGACCCGATTCATTTTCTGATGCCCTTTGGATCCCAGCCAGGGGCTCTGCCCCTTGGACCCTGCTAGGGGTTGCCGCCCATAGACCTCGCTACCAGGGGCGCTGCCCCCGGACCCCCGTTAGTTGATAGTTTCATTAACTTAGATGTAGGAAGTAGTAGTAATGGATGATTGACACGCGTAATGTATTGTACAGTTAGCCGTGCACAACTAAGGAAGGGCATTACCATTAACGGCGAGAGAAACCGACTCCAGGTGAGTTCTAGCCCCATTTCCTTGTTATGTTTTCAGGGCTGTGTGCATACTCCTATGTGGCAGTTAAAAGGCTTATCTTAAGTGATAGGTATATGATACGTGTATGATCGTGCATTGAAAGTTATTGCTATAGGATGGTTATGTGAATGAATGTGTATGTAAATATTATATGCATAAGACAAGTGAAGTATGCGCTTATGATAAGGACTAGACCCTCATAATATCTGAGATGATAGGGACCAGACCCTTATAATATCTAAGATGATAGGGACCAGACCCTCATAATATCTGAGATGATAGGGACCAGACCCTTATAATATCTGAGATGATAGGGACCAGACCCTTATAATATCTGAGATGTTAGGGACCAGACCCTTATAATATTTGAGATGTTAGGGACCAGACCCTTACAATATCTGAGATGTTTAAGATAGAATAGCTTATGGTATACCATAGGGTTTTATGAAAGAAAGTATGTACGTACGTATGCATGTAGATAAAGTATGTGTGAGAGGAGTAATAGCAAAGTAAGGTATGAATACGTATCTTCGGACGCGTATGAGTAAGGATAGGAATGTATTGTATGATAATTGATTAACTAGAACTCACTCAGCGTAGCTGACTTTTAGTATGCACGCAGGCAAATAGGTTGAGGCAGCTGGCTTGAGAAGGGACACATGGCACGAGCTAAAGAGACTGGCATCTATGAAGAAGTGTCATGACTATTTTATGTTATGTTATGAAAAGACAATTTGTATGTTAAGACAAAAATGAATGTTTGTAATGTGATGTTGAAGTTTTAAATTATTCCGCGAAAGTTTAAATTAACTCTGATTTTAGAACTGTGTTTAAATCCAACACCACAGTAGGGTTACCGGGAACGGGGCCTTACAAAAACCATGCTCGATCGTCTAGGCTTGCTCGAAGTCCATACTTAGCTGTTTTCTGAGGAGTTTGAGAAGATTCTAATCTTCCTTATCATAAATCTGACCCAACAATCTCCTCCTAGATTGGAACAAGCTTAGATGCACCAAAAAAATACCTGTATAGAGTTACACATGTATCAGACATAGAATATATATCATTCAAGAACATGTAATTTCATTACATAATTAAGAATTCTGCCTCATGGGCATTACAAATTAAAGTTTTCACAAATTAAACAAGAATACAAAGATAAACAGAAATAAAATCCATTATCCATTAGCTCCATTCTGTCATCTTTTTCCTCTGCTCCTTGTATCAGATCTTTCCTTTAATCTCTTGACATAGGCAGCTCTTTGTTTGATCATATCCAGTTCCACAGCATCTGAGGAGTTATTTGGAAACTTTGCCTCAATTAAGTCTTGAATATCCTATGGATGCATAAACCTGAGATCTTTATCATGTTTTATCATAGCAATGGGTATTCCAGACTCGTTTATCAACGTGATTGAATCATTATGCTGATTGTACGTTATGTACGTGATTCTTCCAAATTGTTGCACCCTTGAGTTTGGTTCCTGCATCACTTCTCTCATAGCCAAGTACTCCTTCAAGGTCTTCCTTTTATAGTGTCAGCTGCTTGCTTGAGAATGGGAACCCCCTTTCAGCTTGTTCTTTGATAAATTTCGAGAGATCATTTCTTTGTTGACCAAAAGGCTGATTTCTGAATTGATTGTCATGCAGTGTTAATTCAGCTATCTTGGTCAATTATTCTTTTGTAAACTGTCTCAAGTCATCTCTGAAGATGATTAGATGTTCTTCTTTATCTTCAGTGATAACCCTCAAGGTCTTTGACCATTTATCAAAGAAGAGATTGGGCAGATTCAAATTTCTTGGTTGCACAGGCCTCACACTCTCAGACCTTGGGGTTCTGCTCCAGCTCCCTTGCTGAGTTGTCTTTGTTTTATCGAGCCATTCTTCTACATACCATCTTTTCAATGTTTCATCAGTCTGCACCACTAACCTTGACATTTTTACCCCTTTCTTGTGAAGAGCACCCATCATTTCAGCTCTTACTTCCTCTTCTGCTCTCTTCATATTTTCTTGTCGTTTTCTCTGGGTTTCCATATATAGCCTTTGCTCTCTGTTGTATATGTCTATCAGTTGGTCATGAGGCATGTTTTCAAATTGTTCTTCAGTCATTCCCTTTCCCATTACAATTTCCTTCAAGCTTTGTACCCTGTTGGGGTCTTCAAACCATTTCTTCACTTCTTGATTTTTCTTTTCAGCTTCATCTTTTTCCCTTTGTAACCTCATCTTTAACTCCTGTTCTCTCTCAAATTTTTCTCTGCTAGCCTGATCCTTGTGAGAGTCCTTTATCTGTTGAATTCTTCTTTTCAATTCTTCATGAGAAAGATTTATCAAATAGTTATAACTGTTGCTTTACAGTTGAAGAAATTTTATATCTTTATGTTTAGACTTCAACATTTCATAGTCTGCTTCATCAGTTGCTTTCTTTTCAGTTCTTTTCTTACTACTGTCAGATTCTTTCAATACCTTTTCTCCCTCTACCTTCTTTTTAGATATCTTCTTCACATAGTCTGAGATGTCATCTACAAGATTCCTTTTGTAGAGTCTGTCTATCTCTTCAAATGATTGCAAATTAAGAAATTCAGACTTGTGACCGGCTTTAATCAGAGCTTCTCCTTTAGACTTCCTTAGCTTCCACTCTTCAGCTTCTTTTGCCATTTGTTCTTTTTATAGTCTTTGAAGGTGACTCAAGTAGGGCTGTTCACGAGCCGAGCCCGAGTCGAGCCAGGGTGGTTTCGAGCTTGGGCTCGAAATTAAACAGGGTAACTTAGTTAAGCTCTAGCTTGATTTTGAAGTTAAACGAGCTTAAGATCGAGCCAACGAGCCGAGCCATGATTCGAGCCGAGCTAAGGTCGATTTTGGCTTGGTTACAAAAATGATCTAAATAAGCTCAGGATGTTACAAATCAACTTTTTATAGCTAGTTTTATTCGAGCGAGCCACGAGCCCGAGCTTCGAGCCTCGAGCTTTTTGAACAGCCCTAGACTTAAGTCATATCCTAAACTAATAAGATAATCTTTGTCTTCATTTTCCATTTCAGTCTCCTTTGATTCCACATTATCTTCATTTTCAGCTTCTAAATCAACATTTTCTTCAAGATCATGGAGAGCCTCAATCATTGGTTCTTCAACATTTGAAGATTGAGCCCTCCTTCTCTCTTCAAGCTTGTCTAACCTTAATTTGTACACCATCTTCTTTATAGATTTCTGCCTTTTAGGTTTTGGTGTCTCAACTTCAGATGTAGCTTTTCTTTTCAAAAATGATTGAGTTGGAGTGGATGTGTCAGGTTGCTCTACTTCAGTTTCTGGATCTTCAATTATGATTTCCTCATCCATTGACTCAGATTTTTCAGTAACCGGTTCATCTATATGAGTCTCTTCAGATTCTTCAGTAACTTCTTGAATAATGTGTTCATTTGGTTCAACATGCTCTTCAACTCTTGGTTCTTCTTCTTTACTCAAATTAATGAAGTCTTGTTGAGCATTTCTTGCTGCTATCACTATCTCTGGATGATGTCTCTCTGGGTTATTCAGAATGAGTGTAAGATCCTTCATTATAACTAATTTAACCATAGTACTTGCTGAGACTTTAATGGTTTCATTTTCTTCATGGATAACTGGTCCCAAGCCAAGTTCTTGTTCCTTTTCAGGATTGTCAGTTTCAGTCTCAGATTGTTCTTGATCATGAGTTGTTGGCTCTTCAGGCTCAGTGATAACTGGCTCTTCAGTCTGTGTAGGTTTTTGTTCAACTTCATTCAAGTTTATTTTAAGAGCTTCAATTGTAGCTTTAAAGGCATCATCTGCCATCATCCTTTCATCTGCCTTTTCCTTTTCTTTCATGTTTATAAGTGCTTCAAGCACTTCCTGAGGGATTTCCTCCTCCTCTTCATTCTCCAAAGCCTCCAACTCTTCATTCATTAATTTTATTGCAGTTTTCACAGACTCAGCTTCAGCCACATCTGGATCAACTGCATTTTCTTTGTACAAGAAATTATCAGATTGAACTGTATGTTGGGGCAGGGGGTGTAGATCATCATCGGTAAGTGCAACCCCCTTTCCCTTTGCTTTCCTTTTCAGAATTTCTTCTTCGGTTTCTTTTTCTTCTTTATCCTCCCCCTCATCCTCCGATTCTCCATCATCATATGCTTGATTTAGCATGTTTAAGGCATTTGATGGTTCAACCTCCACCACTTCCTCTTCAGAACTCTCATATAATTTGCCAATAACTCTTAATTTTTCTGCAACATCAGGATTATCCCCCTGTTTTGGTGCATCTGAGGTCTTCTTAACCTCAGACTGCCCCTCTAGGGTTCGAATTTTCAGTAGAGTTTTATTCAGTGCATTTTCCAACGACGAGTTCCTTGCAGCCAAAATGGCATTCTGTTCTTTTAACATTATGTTCTCAAACTCAAGTCTGGCATTTTCACAAACAACATCATAAAGATTGGGGCCTGATGGTGGGGTTTCTTGAGTAGGCTTTGGAGCGGGTTCAGAGGATGGGATTGGTTGAGTTGGTGGGGTAGGTTCAGAAGCAGGTTGATCTTGAATGGGATGGGTTGATTGAGGTGGTGAAGGAATGTTAGCTGTTGGTTCATTGTCAGATAAAGCAGGCTCAGTGGTGGCTTGTGAAGAGGTAATATCGTCATTTCCATCATTCACCTCAATGGAATCTGTGTCAACATGATAAACTGTAGGTGGTGGTGGTGAGTCAGGTGGAGTTATCCTGTTAACTGTTTCTGCAACATTTGTTACAACGTGAGCTACAAAAATATCATCATCCATTGGCTCTGCAGCTTGGTTGACTACATCCTCATCCTGTGCATCTATCTCCTCCTGCACCTCCACTTCTGCATTAACTGCCTCTTGTGTAACTTGTTCAAGCAAAGGCATATGTCCCTCAATAATCTCTTGTGCATCAACATTACCAATGACCACACCATGTCCACCCTCCGGACCATTGTTCGCATCATCACCTCGATCATCGTCATCTGCACCATCATCTTCTTCATTATCACTATTTCCAGGGGTTCTAGGCACATTAATCGCACCTAGATCTGGTACGTGCAACCAAGGGAGTACATCCCAGTCATCATTGTCAATGAATTTACTCTGAGCATCTTTCATTCTTTTGCATATATTGGGGTCCTGCAGTTTCAAAACCTCCCCCATTCGTTGAAGATCAGGTAATTCTTTGTTTATCATGATCTGCAGAAAGCATGAATACATAAGAAATCTTTGATTGACTAGCTTCTCTGCATTTGATGGCAACCCTTGAAAAATAAGTTTGGAAATGTTGAAGGGTTGCTGATACAGAATTGCTACAGTGAGAGTCCCAAGCTCTCTACTCAACAAAGTCCAAGTCCCTTTCCGAGGAGATAGGGACTGAATCACATGATGAATCAGGAACCTATAGATTAATGGAAAGCTCCCCTTTTGAAATTAACCCTCTTTTACATCTCCTTGATAGCCCATGGTCTCTTGAAAGACTTGCAATAATCTTGGAACCTAATACAATTGTTGAGCTTCAAAGTTGTCATTGAGGTTCAATGCAGCTCGAATGAAAGCCTCTGTAATTTCAATATCATTGTCTAGCACAGATGCCTCGATCCTCTTCCCGTTCACATCACTGACATAAGTTGCTGACTGCCAAAAATCTGTAAGATGGTTCCTGTAGAGTGTGGGGTTTTCTGTCAGCGCCATCCGTAAATTGGAGTTTCGTAGAAAATTTATCATGACTTCTAACTCCATGTTTTCATCGTGTAGCTCCAACTGAGCGCACATATTATGCCGTTTTTCGAATTTAAACGCCATCAATTCTGCAAAAATAAAAGAATGTCGGTACACAAAGTCGCAAAACTAATATATGAGGATAGATAGATGATTAATGGCGTCTTCAAATAACCTGTTCCGTAGTAATATGCGTACCTGTCAGAGCAAGTAAACAGTTAGTCAAAAGTTCAATTAGAAACCCTAATTTCGAAATCGGTGTGACGATTATCAAATAAAGATGTCCTACCGAAGTCGAAACAGAGCTAATGGCTGTAATCGAAGTGAATTTAAGCAGGTATTAGAGCAGCGAGCAAGAGGGAGATAGCACGAGCAAGAGGGTTTCTGCGATTAGGTTTAAAAGAGGAAGAGATATGTGTAAAAGTTTCTAAGTCCACCTTTTATACTTAACGTTTGGGTGGTACAGTACCTTGGTTTTTCGTCTAGCACACGACAGTTGTCATTTAATTTCAAATTTAATTGCACCTCCCTTGCTCGAGCAAACAGCCAAAGTAAAAGCTAGCCCCCTCTGTACACGAGTACATGGTACAACCCTTTCTAGATGTACTTGGAATATTCTCTGTCCTTGCTCGAGTACATGGTACAACCAGTATACGAGACAAAGCAGTATTCCTCTAGACTTGTGCTCGATTGCCTTCCCAAAAGTTTCAACTTACTGGAGTATCGAGTCATACTAGAAGTGTAGTGTGCTCGAGTGTACTTGTTAATTTATTCAATATAATGTCCAGAGTCATACACGTAATCTGACCTTACTCGACTATGCATCATGCTAGAGATACTTAGAAATATATCATCACTACTCTATGCTCGAGATGTATTCCAGTGTTAGAAACTTTGCTCTAGACTTCTATAGCTCTATGTGCTCGACGTACTTCTATGCTCGAAAGCCTTAGCAGATTAAATCTTTTCTATTCCTGTACTCGAACTCACAGCCTAAGTGTCTAGCTCTCAAGTTTGCTCGAACTATTTCACAAAATGTTCCATCAAGTTCCTTAGCTCGAATTCTTATACCTAAGTATCTAGCACACAATGATGCTCGAAACACATAAGTGTCTCTCATTCAGTTTCTTGTGCTCGAAAACCTAGATCTTAACTACTTATCAAGCAATCATGCTTGAAACACAACATCAATTTTGATAACATAGCAGGTGCTCAAAGACAAGATGCATGTTCAAAACACTTAACAGCAAATTTTCATGTCATATTGTATACTCGAAGCAGCAATATATGAGCAAGCACAGTCTCTATGCTCGAAACACTTAACTGAATATGCATGTCAGATTGAGAATCACAACTGTTAAGCCACTAACCCAAGACATGATTAATCATGTCGTGTGCTCAAAATTTCAATTTTTCTCAAGGAATAATCATTGCAGAACAGTAAGTCAAATTGAGCAATTTGTTTAAGGTGACATAAGAGATCAAAATCCAGTTCAAACTAAAATTCATTTTAAATCATTTGGAAAGATCTCAACATGGGATCAGCCTATTTAAAACAACGATCACACCACTTCATGGTTAGTGTTATTATGACTCAAGTCAGGTTGACAGTAGGTATACTTAGCATAATGGTCAATGCTTTCTGTGATACATTTAGGATTCAATTAGAGCATAAGATAGGAATGGTTATCATTATAGCTTTAGATTGCCTCTAATCTCTTCTCAAAGTGTATTTAGCTTTCTCAAAATCACCCCGAATTGACTCCGACCCCCTGATGCCCTGGTCAAAAATTGATTTTTGTATAATAGAGCAGTTACTTATTTATATTTTTCTCTTTGATAACAGACTGTAA
Source organism: Bidens hawaiensis (assembly GCF_021521415.1). Classification (NCBI taxonomy): domain Eukaryota; kingdom Viridiplantae; phylum Streptophyta; class Magnoliopsida; order Asterales; family Asteraceae; genus Bidens; species Bidens hawaiensis. The sequence goes on along the minus strand of NW_027497984.1, from coordinate 15,717 downwards.
GGTTGAACGTTGGACTTACATGCCATCCAGACTTACATGCCTTATATTCAGGGTGTTTAGGACTTACTTGTATGCCCCACCCCTGTAGTTCCCTTAGTGCCCCTTAAGTCATGAAATCAGATAACTTATTGAGAAAATTACTGTTTGCGTCCCTGTAGTTTTAAGGCAGAGACACAATGAGTCCTCGAAAATTTTTTTGAACTAGTTGAGTCCCCATGGTTTCAGAAACGATCAATTTGAGTCCCTATGGTTTCAGTAAAATTAACATTTTACCCTGAAAGTTAAGTAATGGCAGGGACTCAAATGGTTCGTCTCTGAAATCACAGGGACTCAACCAGTTCAAATATTTTTTCGGGGATTCATTGTGCCTCCGCCTTGAAAACCACTGGGACTCAAACAGTAATTTTCTCTTACTGTTTCTCTTATTTCAATATCACCGAAAACATTAATATATTATCATTTCTCTTATTCAATATCACCGAAAACAGTGTTGCTTAGTCAAAAACTTTTACCCATTTTAAAAACCATTTCCTTTTGAGAGTTCAATTGAAAAACAATGATTTTTAAAGATGGAGTTGTCATTTAAGCATTTGTAACAAGCACACACTTTCACAGGATCAAAACACAAACATTTAGATAGCATAGAACCAACAAATCATCACTTAAGTCTGTCGAGCATGCTCAGAACTTCATCGAGCATGCCCGAAAGTCTATTGAGCAACCTTAGAAGTATATCATTTCAATGATTGTGCTCGAAAAAATTTAACTTTGTGCTCGAGCAGTAATTTGCAAGGAATAAGCACGGTATCCTGAACACATGTACATGCTCGACCACTGGTAACAATACTCATGCTCGAGTTACTTGAGAAAAACCTCAAGTATGGATTGTTTGTGCTCGTAGAGCATTAAACACCCATCTACCATAGAAGCATGCTCGAAACACTTGCAAAAGTTTTCGAGACAGCATTCTATGCTTGAGCAGCTGAGTAATGACATATGTGCTCGAATGACTTAGAATAGTCTTAGCAGAGCCTATGCTTGTGCTCGAAGAGCAACAAGCACATTATCAAGCACATATTAATGCTCTAAGTACTTAGAATCACAAAGATACATCATGCAAGCACATATCAAAGTACTAAAAGCTGCAATTAGCACAATTAACAGAAATTCCACACAAGAGCATTCACAAACATGATTCATGCAATTTGAGTAATCATTCAAGCATAGCAATTTATCATGCAAACATTCAAAGTGAGTAAAACATATAATCAGTTAGCACTTCACTTAAGCACACATCCTAAATTAAACCTCATCAGTATTTATCATTCCTAGGCATTTTAAAAGAAAATGAAACCTGGTTTTATCTAAAGGTTTGGTGAACAAATCAGCCAAGTTATCAGATGTATCTACCCTTTTCATCTCTATTAAGCCTTTTTCCTGACAGTCTCTAATGAAATAATGTCAAATTTCAATGTGCTTAGTCTTAGAATGTTAGACTGGATTCTTAACAATAAACATAGCAGCAGTATTTTCAACTAAAATAGGTGTAAGTTAGAAATTCAGACCATAGTCCAACAGTTGATTATGAATCCATAGAACCTGTGCACAGCAAGAAGATGCAGCAATATACTCAGCTTCAACGGTAGAAATTGACACTGTAGTTTACTTCTTGCATTGCCAAGACACTAGCCTGTTCCCAAGAAACTGACATCCTCTAGAGGTTGATTTTCGACTCATGTTGCAACCATCATAGTCACTATCTGTGTAGGCCATCAAGTCAAAGGAAGGGTTCTTTGGATACCAAATCCCCAAATCTGGTTTTCCTTTCAAGTATCTGAATATCCTCTTCACTGCTAGCATATGTGAGACCTTAGGGTTAGCTTGAAATCTTGCACAAGCACACACAACAAACATTATATCTGGCCTAGAAGCTGTGAGATACATCAATGATCCTATCTTGGCCCTATATTCATGCTGGTCCACTGGCTCCCCCTTTTCATCAGGTACCATTTTCTCATGTGTATCCATTGGTGTGGACACTGTCTTGAAGTCTTGGCACTTGAATTTGTTAAGAATATCTTGTACATATTTGGATTGATTTATGAATATTCCATTAGCTTTCCGTTGCACTTGAAGTCCAAGGAAGAAATTCATTTCTCCCATTGAGCTCATCTTGTACTTGGACTTCATTACCTGCTCAAACTCTTTGCACATCTGTTCATTTGTAGAGCCAAAGATAATGTCATCCACGTACACTTGCAGCAGCAGCAGATCTTTGTTCCTTCTTTTGTAGAATAAAGTTTTGTCAATTTCTCCTCTGCAGAAACCATTTTCCAACAAATGGTTTGACAGCTCATCATACCAGGCTCTTGGTGCTTGATGTAGACCATAAAGTGCTTTGCTGAGCTTGTAAACTTTTTTTGGATGTACTAGGTCTTCAAATCCAGGAGGTTGAGTGACATAAACTTCTTCATCAATCTTTCCATTCAGAAATGCAGATTTTACATCAAGTTGATAGACCTTAATGTTCATTGATGCTGCATATGCTAGAAAGATCCTGATAGCTTCCAGTCTTGTAACTGGAGCAAAAACTTCTTCAAAGTCCACTCCTTCTTCCTGTAAGCATCCTAGGGCCACTAGTCTTGCTTTGTTCTTGATCACTACTCCCCTTTCATCTTTCTTGTTCCTGAATACCCATTTTGTTCCAATAGCATACTTGCCTCTTGGCTTGTCCACCAAGTCCCATATGTGCAAGTCTCTGAACTGGGCTAATTCTTCCTGCATAGCTTCTACCCAATTGTTGTCCTTCAAAGCTTGATTGATGTTCTTTGGTTCAACTTGTGATAAGAAGCAGGCATACAGGCAGATATTGGCCTTTTCAGATGAGCTTCTGGTAACTCTTTCATTTATATCTCCTATGATGTTTTTTGTAGGGTGATTTCTTTCAACAGATGTGGTCTGCACAACTTGTTGTTCAGGCACTTCTGTCTCTAGATTTGTCATGTTTAATACAGCAGAATCATCTTCAATTCTTTTTTGACTTTCATCAGATTCTTGAGGTTGATAGATTTCAGATGTTGATGCTTCATTTACTACAAATTGCATTGAGTCAAACAAAGATTGAAATCTATTTTCAAATTTCTATATCCCTTCACTCTGAGCAGGTTGTTGACTCTGAATAGGTTCACTTTCAACATCACTTGGACCTTCATTTGAGACTTCAACAGTAGCCTCCTGTCCATTCCTTTCATCTTCAGCTGCTCCTTGGGTGCTTCTCCCAAAGTTAAATCCATTTGCTTCAGGAGCAACTGATGTCCACAGCTTATCCAGATCAACTTGTTTATCTTTTCCTGTTTCTTCAAAGTTGGTTCTGTACATACTGTCATCCATATCTTCATTGTAGATTTTAAATGACTTGATCATTTTCTCTAAATCAAACAGCCATTTGGGACCATCAACATTATTAAAATGATTTTCATTGAAGATTATGTCTGATGACTCAATGACTGCCATGTGCTCCTTCACATAGACCCTATAAGCTTTTGAATGAGATGAGTTGCCCACAAAGAAGCATTCCAGTGATTTGGACTGAAATTTGTTCAAATAATCCTTTGTATTCAAGAGTGAGCAGCTACATCCAAAAGGCTTCAAGAACTTCACATAATGCTTTCTTTTGAAAATAACTTCATATGGAGTCTTGTTTTGAGCCTTGTTTAGTAGAACCCTGTTCTGCATATAACATGCAGTATTGATTGCTTCTGCCCAAAAAGTGACGGGCAGATTGGCATAAGCAATTATGGTCCTTGCAGCTTCAATCAATGTTCTGTTCCTTCTTTCTGCAACACTATTCTGTTCAGGAATTCTTGGTGCACTGCATTGTTGAAAAATTCCCTTAGAAGTGCAGAATTCATCCATAATTCCATTCTTGAACTCTGTCCCATTGTCACTTCTAATGACCTTCACCTTCCTCTCAAGCTGATTTTCCATTTTTAGCACATAGGATTTGATTAGGTCTGGTGTTTCATCCTTGCTGCCCATGAAGTATACCCAAGTAAATCTTGAATAATCATCAGTGATCACCAGGCAGTATCTCTTCTTTCCAATACTTGGAACACTTACAGGACTAAATAGATCCATGTATAACAGTTCCAAGACCTCATTAATTGTGTTACTCATTTTGCTTTTATGTGAGGATTTATGTTGTTTTCCTTTTAGGCAAGATGTGCATTTTTCTTCCAATTTGAACTCTCTTGTGGGAAGGCCAACAACATGTTCACCTTTTACAAGTTTGTTCATGTTCTTTAATTTCACATGACACATCTTCCTATGCCATAGCTTGGTTTTATTTTCAGTTACTTTTGACATAAAGCACAAACCACCTCTTGAAGTTGCAGTACTCATTCTTAGTTCATAGAGGTTGCCATTTCTTGGAGCCATCATCATTATCATTTCAGTTGGAATCACAAACTCAGGCTTCAAAATTAGACAATGTTCATCATTGAAGGCTACCTTGTATCCTTTGTCACAAACTTGAGAAATGCTCAACAGATTGTATTGAAGTCCTTCAACATGTAGAACATTCTCAAAGGATACCTTGCCATTTGTGAGTGTTCCTCTTCCAACTATCTTCCCTTCATTCTCATCACTCCCAAAGGCAACTGGCCCTTCATATTTTCTTTCATAATTGATCAATGCAGTCTTGTCACAAGTCATGTGCCTGGAACAACCACTGTCCATGTATCATAAATCATTGCTTTTCAAGGACTGTTCCTACACATACACATAAAACAGAATTAGTTGGAATCTGCTTTACAAACTGCATCAGTTTGTAAGTCAGTATCAGTTGATGATTCATCAGGAGTTGGAACTGAAACTGGAGGTGGGTCTTCATACACAATCTCACATTCTTCTTCTGTGTCAGAATCTGACCCATTCTGCACATCTTGTGATTTGATTACTTCTTTTGTCTGTTCAATCACACAGTTCTTCTTCTCAATCACCTCCTTCTTTGTTTTCCACTGGAACCCTTTTGGTTCAAATTCCTGTTTTAACAGAAACTTTTCATCACGGTTAAGAACTCCAGGTATGATCTTTGCTTTTCCCTTATCAGATGACCTTTTGTTCTTCTAAGCTTTATGTGACTCTTTCACATTTTCTTTGATTTTCAGAATGGTTTTGAGTTTCTTTTCAAGGATCTGATTTTGTTCCTCACTTTCAGATGGTTTTCTACTTTCATTCAAGTATTTCTCATACATTTCTTTGTAACTCTTCATATCGAATCCACTCACCACATCAGGAATTTCAAAGCTGTCCTCAAGAATCCAGCAAGAATCAGTGTGATGTCTATAGGCATCACATTTCTTGCACCATACCTTGGAAAAACTTCCTATGTCATCAAGTAGTTGTTGGTCTTTGATTTTGTCACTAGGTTTGGGAAAGTCAAATCCCGAAGAGGTCTTTGGACATAGCGTGTTAGAGAAATCCATCTTGATTGGCTCACTGATGTCAATTGTTTGTGGATACTTTTCTTTGACAAACACAATTTTTTTTAGCTTGGAGGGAGTTCTTGATGAGCTTCCTTCTTCTTGTCTTCAATTTCTTCTCATTGGCACATAATCAACATCCCCAATATTAAATAACTCATGGTTAGAGAAAACTGGATAAATTGGTGGATGTGACTGATCATAGGAAGATTTCACAGTTTCTTCTGTTCTTTTCTTCATAACAGGATGTGGTCTTGCACATATGTCAAACACTACATGTTCCCTTCTCATCTTCTCATAGTGTTTTTCTAACTTTGGAGTCATCTTTGGTAGAAGAGGAATCTGATCACTTTTCTTTTTGCTTAATCTTTTCTTCTTTTTTCTTTTATATGACTTAGAGCTCCCACAGCTGCAGTTATTATCTTCACTAGAGTACTCACTCCACCTTTTCTTCTCACCTTCAATTTTCTCATTTTTCTCAATCTCTTGCTCCTCACTCTACTTTATGGCAAATTCTCCATCTTTGTCCACAACTACATCAGCATACTGCTAAACAAACTCAGCCTTATCATCAAAGACATTCTTAAATTGTTTGAGATGCTAACTTATGTTCTCCTTGTCTACCTTCAGTGGGTAGCTATCACAAAAGGTGGTGGAACCATTTTATACTTCTCTTCTTCAGTCATTTTATCAATATGACCCATAATATTCCCTGTGGAAACAAGGTTCTTCAAGAATTCCATTTGTATCAGCAATTCAGCATTCTTCATCTTCTCATCCGCATACATCCTTTTTAACCCTTCAATTTCAATTGTCATTCTTGATTGGGTTTGGTATGCCATCATACAATCCTCTTCAAGTCCCTTTATTTGACTTTCATAGGTTGCTTCACTTTCCTCATAGACATTCAAGAAGACTTCCTTTCTTCCACACTCAGTTTTCCACATTCCAATCTCCTGATTTAATTCATCAATTGTAATAAGAAGATCAGAAATTGAGATATCAGATTGTTCCTGAGAGTTTGAGGATTCAGGCTTGTCATGCACTATGGCCATAAAATGCAACATTTGCCTTTTCCATCTCAGCAGCATGGTTGCTCCAATCAAATTCTCCATCCTGTGGCACCCTTGTAACAGCTACATTTCCTTGATCTCTCTGCTGTTTCATAGTGTTTTGATTTGATCTATTTTGATTTGAGTGAACCTGCAATTGATTATTTCTTTGTGGTTGAAATGTTTGTTGCTGGGTTTGATAGGGATTTTGGTTGGAAATCTGATTTCTCTGCTGGAAATTCTGGTTCTGGTTCTGATAGAATTGATTCTGGTTAACTTGATTGCCAACTTGCTTGGGCATGTTACACTCTCTAGCAAAATGACCTGGTTGTTGACAGTTATAACAGATGTCACACCCTCAAAATCCACTAACGGAGTTTTACCGTCAGAGGGTGTGAACTGGCAGGATCGGAATCATTAGTTATAACCAAACCAGAGAAAAACGTTTAAATGAAAGTAAATGCGGAAGCGTAAAACCTTAATTCAAAAGTTGCGTCACGCAGGACGACTTAAAAACCAAAAGTAACTGTTTAAGTTTAAATTTGCAGAATAAAAGTGTTTTCAATAATGCATGCTCCTAAACCGCGCGCCCGCCTCGGCTACCTGAGAATAACATACTAAAAGTGTCAACACAAGGTTGGTGAGTTCACAAGTAAGATAAGATAAATTGTTTAGCGTTTTGCGTAACCTCGTTACGACGTTTAAATGTTGCGTAACCTCGTTACGGCGTTTGAGTGTGTAACCACGTTACAACGTTTAAGTATTGCGTAACCTCGTTACGACGTTTGAGCGTGTAACCATGTTACAACGTTTAAGTGTTGCATTACCAGATAGTGTTATGTTAAATTATATATCGATAGGTAGCTAATCTATACAACAAGTATTGCTAAGTGGTTCGCGACCGAAGCTGACTGTTTATCAAGTGCCCGTCACCAGGTCATCCAGACCATGGTATGTGTTAGCCCAAATTTACACCCACTCAACCTCCAGTTGAGCTATAACGTCGGGTGGGGTTTGTCAAACCCAGTAGTACTACCCAAAAGTGACTCGCTATTCCAAATATTAACCGGTCCGATGTGTGGGACTTCAAGTTGTTACAAATGCCGCTTAGCCTTTACAAGTGATATATAATTTATAACAAAATCTTTCATATGCGTTTATCTCAGAAAATATGTTTATCGGAGTATGTTATCTCCCCCAAGTGGAAAAACATTTGAAAGCAGTTTAAGAGTGGGGTAAGTGAACTCACTGTTTGCGAAGAATATCCGATCTAGATCACCGAGTGATGCGCGTCGTAGAAAACTCTCTAGCGTTCTAAAACAACAAGGAGATTTTCTAAGTATCGGAACGTTTAACGAGTCTCTAGACTCGGCACATAATACCTATGCACGTAACATGTTTCGTGTTTCGTTTGTGTATTGTGTATGACTCTACAAGTACAATCGTGATACGACATATGAGTAAGCAATTACTTCCGTGTCATGTGTTAATAACCTACTTACTAGCAATAATTCCCGTAAGGGCAATTTGGTCAACAAACAAAGACTAACTAACCAATATTTCCCGCAAGGGTAATTTGGTCAATTCATGGCAATCAACTAGCAACTATTTCCCCGCAAGGGTATTTTGGTCAAAATTACAACAATTATATAGAAACTATCATATTTCATGCATTCCTATACAACTCAGCAGCTAGTTTCGTTATGACAGAATTTCTACTCGAAAGATTGTACTAGTTCACCGATTATAACGTCCCAATTAATTCACCAAAAATTACCACAGAAACATACATGTCTTAGGTTTCCAGAACATATTTTATCTTATTTTTATTCCATATAGATTGTTCACAATGATCAAAACATTACAGCTAACTTTTATCAGCCAGATTCATGCACATCAGAATGTTATTTGCAATTCCCGTTAAACGAAAAATCCAATAAATGCAAGACCACTTGGGTTTGGTTCCTAACTCAGTGAGTCAACTTCCAGAAGTGGAACCAACCCAATTGGTCTCGTGGTTCATGAGATATAACATTTACAACATAACCTAACAGCAGGTCTAACAGCTCAGCTTTGCATCACGTTTTTGTAAAATCATAAAAGTATACTTCCACTTATCCAAAAATTACGAATTTATACTTCATAGAAACTAGACTCAACCTAGTTTACTGCAGTACCCACAATCTCAATCAATTTCCACGTTTACACTTCGTTACAGTCAGTTAAACATCGTATATACATTCTGTCCAGAATCTGTTCACATCAAAACTCAACATAATCACAACCTATGAACTATCATGCATCCATATAACCCCCTAGACCCTATAACTACTATCCATGCATATCAATCCCACATACATGCAAGCTTAGGGTTTTATTTACACTCTCAATCAAGGACACAACAATTAACATGCAATACTATCAAACTAGTTATCAATCTATCATCCAATTAACAAGAATCATCACAATCATATACATGCAAGAATCGGCTGACTTAGGGTTTTCACATAACCCATTAAACATAAAAATTACACAACAAGGAGGTAAGAGGTGATCAAGTATACCTTCCTAGCACCTAGTTCTTGGATCAAGGACTTGAATTGATGTGTGTGTGTGTGATCTATGTGGACGGCAGCCGTGGGTAGGGGAGCAAGGGGAGAGCCGATCGTAGGGTTAATAATAATAATAATAGTTAGGGTTTAGAGTTTAAGTTATATTTATAAGCAAACAAGTTACATTCTAGTCCCTAAACTTCCAATTGTTGTTTTTCTCTAGAATATTCCATCATACTTGAACAATAAGATAACATGACCATACCATTATCACATAGCACATAATCCTAACACATATTAATCATATAATTAGTGTCTTGACGTTTGTCGTTTATTTGTCAATCGTTTGCGTTAACTCGTTTGCGTTTCGGTGCAAATCCCGAAAGACTACACATGTAGTAAGTGTTAAGCGTCATTTAAACCCTAGTTTAAATGTAATGAAGTGTGCGTTAAAGATTCAACGATCTTAAAGTTTGAATTGACGGAGTTGAGTTAACGAGGTTAACCTGAAATTGACGATTGTCACATCATTCCCATGTTAAAGAATTTTCGTCCCGAAAATTGAGTCAAGTCGTGATGAGAGCCTGAAAAAGTAAGAAAAATTTTCAGTTTGTCATATCATCCCCTAGTAGAAAGAAATTTCGTCCCGAAATTTAGTTCATACCTCCGGTGATGTTTGACGGTTTGCCGGGTTTCGCGGTTTCCGGTGTTTGGTTAGCCCTTCAAAAAGGTGAGGATACTTTTTCATCATTTGATCCTCGCGTTCCCACGTGAACTCCGGTCCACGTCTCGAGTTCCAACGAACCTTAACGATTGGAATTTTGCCGTGTTTGAGCGTTTTTGGTTTCCCAATCCAAAACCTCGACTGGTTCCTCAATGAACCGTAACTGTTCATCAACTTGTAGTTCCTCCAAAGGGACTACTTGGGTTTCATCAGATAGGCATTTCTTCAAATTTGATACGTGGAATACATCGTGTACGCCACCGAGTTCTGTTGGTAGATCCAGTCGGTACGCCACCGGACCAATGCGCTCAGTTATCCGGTACGGACCAACATATCGCGGGTTAAGTTTGTTTCGCTTACCAAAGCGAACCACACCTTTCCAAGGTGAGACTTTGAGTAACACTCGATCGTTTACTTGAAATTCGAGAGGTTTTCGGCGCTTGTCGGCGTAACTCTTTTGTCGATCTCGTGCTGCTGCCATGCGATTTCGGATTTGAACAATCTTTTCCGAAGTTTCGAGTACCAGTTCCGGACCAGTGATTTGGCTATCACCCACCTCTGCCCAGCAGAGTGGTGATCGACACTTCCGTCCGTACAGCGCTTCAAACGGCGCTGCCTTAATGCTTGCGTGGTAGCTGTTATTATACGAAAACTCTACCAAGGGTAAATGGGGGTTCCCAACTTTTTCCGAAATCTAAGACGCATGCACGCAACATATCCTCCAGGGTCTGGATAGTCCGTTCACTCTGCCCATCTGTCTGAGGATGGTATGCGGTACTCATATCGAGACGTGTGCCCAGTGCGCTTTGCAGCGACTTCCAAAAGTGTGAGGTAAAACGAGAATCTCGGTCGGAAATGATGGAGACAGGCACTCCGTGTCTTGACACTACTTCCTTCATGTAGACACGAGTCAGTCTTTCCATTTTGTCTGTTTCCTTAATCGCTAGAAAATGTGCCGATTTAGTCAACCGGTCAACGATCACCCAGATGGTATCGCATCCCGTCGGTGTCTTAGGCAAACCCGTAATAAAGTCCATTGAGATTTGTTCCCATTTCCACATTGGGAGTTCCGGCTGTTGCAGTAGACCAGATGGTTTCTGGTATTCTATCTTGACTCTGGCACAAGTCAAACATTTGCTCACGTAGGTTGCAATGTCGGCTTTCATGTTCGGCCACCAGTAAAGTTCCTTTAAATCATGATACATTTTATCTGAGCCGGGGTGGATAGAATATCGGGACTTGTGAGCTTCGTCCATCACTAGAGTTCTCAACTCTCCGTATCGTGGAACCCAAATCCGGTTCTCAAAATATCGGACCCCGTCCGACCTGGTTTCAAGTTGCTTGCTCATGCCCCGCATGAGTTCCGATGGGAGATTATCATCTTTCAAAGCTTCCAGTTGCGCATCGCGAATCTGATCGGGTAAGCTGGCATGAATCGTGAGTTGCAATGCTCTCACCCGTCTGGGTTTATCTGTTTCTTTTCTGCTAAGGGCGTCGGCCACCACATTGGCCTTGCCAGGGTGGTACTTGATGGCACAATCATAGTCTTTAAGCAGCTCGACCCAACGACGCTGTCGCATGTTCAGCTCTTTCTGATCGTAGATATGTTGGAGACTCTTGTGGTCGGTGTAAATGGTAAACTTGGTACCGTACAAGTAATGCCTCCATATCTTAAGAGCAAACACTACAGCTCCGAGTTCCAAATCATGGGTCGTGTAGTTCTTCTCGTGAACCCGTAGTTGTCTAGAGGCGTAGGCTATAACTTTCTCAAGTTGCATCAGCACACAACCGAGACCTTGTATAGATGCGTCACAGTGTACCTCAAAATTTTCCGTTCCCTCGGGGAGGGCTAAAATAGGGGCGCTACAAAGCTTGGTTTTTAACAGTTGAAAAGCGGATTCTTGCGCGTCACCCCAGTTGTACTTAGTGCCCTTGTGAGTCAAAGCGGTTAGGGGGTTGAGCAATCTTTGAAAATCCCTCGATGAAACGCCGGTAGTAGCCGGCCAGTCCTAGGAATTGTCGCACCTCAGTCGGAGTCTTAGGTGCTTCCCAGTTTTTGATGGCCTCTACCTTACCGGGATCGACATGGATACCATTCTCGTTTATCACATGTCCTAAAAAGTGAACCTCTCGAAGCCAAAATTCACATTTCGAGAGTTTAGCATACAGTTGTTCCTTCTTCAGCAGTTCCAGAATTATCCTTAAGTGTTCGTCGTGGTCAGTCTCGTTCTTGGAGTAGACGAGAATATCATCGATGAAAACAATCACGAACTTGTCGAGGTACGCCTTGCATACTCGATTCATGAGATCCATAAATACGGCTGGTGCGTTGGTTAGGCCAAAAGGCATAACCGAAAACTCGTAGTGACCATACCGTGTTCTGAAAGCCGTCTTTGAAATATCTTCTTCGCGCACTCTCAGCTGGTGATAACCGGATCGTAAATCGATCTTCGAGTAGTAACTCGATCCCTGAAGCTGGTCGAACAAATCATCAATTCGGGGTAAAGGATAACGGTTCTTGACCGTCACCTTGTTCAATTCCCGGTAGTCGATGCACATCCGGAAAGTCCCGTCTTTCTTTCGGACAAACAAGACAGGGGCTCCCCATGGCGATGAGCTAGGTCGGATAAAACCCTTATCCAACAAATCTTGCAACTGAGTGGACAACTCCTGAAGTTCCGCCGGTGCGAGCCGATACGGGGCTCGTGCTATGGGTGCTGCACCGGGTGTCAACTCGATTTGAAATTCGACTTGACGAATAGGAGGGAGTCCGGGCAAATCCTCCGGGAAGACTTCTGGAAAATCTCGCACAACCGGAATGTCTTCAATTCGTTTCTCCTCCACAGGTTTCTCAACAATCTGCGCCAGAATTGCCGGATGACCCTTTCTTAAATACTTCTGTGCCTTCATAATGGTAATGATGCTGGTGGTCATGCCGCTTCTCTCGCCTCGGACCGAAATGATCTCGCCTGAAGGGGTGGTAATATGGACGATCTTATCATGACATATAATCTCCGCTCGGTTCTCAGATAACCAGTCCATGCCGACAACGACATCGAAACTACTAAGCGTAAAAGGAATAAGGTCGATGTCAAAGACATGACCTGACAATTTCAACTTACATCCCGCAAGTATATGAGTTGTTATTACAGTTTTACCGTTAGCTAATTCAACAGGAAACTTAGCGTCTAACGGGGTTGGAGTAAGGTTTAAAAGTTGGCTAAAGGCCTTTGACACAAAACTCCTATCAGCTCCAGTGTCAAACAAAACAGAAGCAAAACAATCGTTTACAGGGAACTTACCAGACACCACATGCGGATCTCTGCGGGCTTGACCTGATCCAATCACAAACGCTCTTCCTTTGCCATTTCCTCCACCGTTACTGCCACTCCCATTACCCCCGTTATTGTCGTTCTGTTTCAGCTTGGGGCAGTCCTTCCGGAAATGACCTTCCTGTCCACATTCATAACATCCCTTAGTCATCATCGGTGGCTTAGGAGCACCCTTCGCCACAAGGTCAACTCTACAATCCTTCGCTTGGTGACCTATCTTTCCGCATCTTTGACACTTGACACGGTCACACTGCCCAACATGGTGAAAGTTGCACCTATTGCACTTTGGATGTTTCCCAGCATACCCGCTCGAAACCTGCCCGTTACCGTTGTTGTTGTTGTTGTTGTTGTTGTTGTGATTCTGAGTGTTGAAACTCCGAGTAAATTCGGGCTTCCGGTAGTGTTGCGGTGGGAGGTTTGAGGATGAAGATCTGGTGTTGTCAAACTTTCTTTTCCCGCTGTTCGGGTTGCTGTTGTTGCTGTTGCTGGCATGGTCATTATTCGGGTTGTCACGGGCTTTTACAGTCGAACCCCTTGGTGGTAACGCACCCTGGGTCACAGCCTGATCCGTTAGTTTGTGAGCCAAACGGATCGCTTGTTGGATCGTGGCTGGTCTGGAAGACGTCACCATACCCTGAATCTGTGGTGCCAACCCATCAATGTACATCTCTATTCTTTTGCTCGGCGGATCCACCATCCGCGGACACATCACTGCCAACTCGTGCGAACGAGTGGTGTAGGCTTCAATCTCTGAACCCACCATTTTCAATGACCAAAACTCCGACTCTAACTTCGAAATTTCTTCCCTCGGACAGTATTCCTCTCGCATCATGTTTTTGAACTCCTCCCAGTTCATCGCGTTTGCCAGTTCCAAGCCAAGGATCTGGACGTTCGAATTCCACCAAGTGAGGGCGGAATCCTCGAGTGTCCCAGCAGCAAACTTGACCCTATTGGCATGGGGACAGTTACACATCTCAAAGGCCGACTCGGCCTTCTCAGCCCAACGCAGGAAGCCTATAGCTCCCTCAGTGCCCTTAAACGTACTGGGCTTGCAGTCTAAGTAGTTCTTGAAGGTACACGTTCCATTTGGACCTCCTGTTTGATTCTGATTGTGTGCAGCTAAAGCGGCAGCAACATGGTCATTCAGCAAGGTTTGGAGTTCAGCTGCAGTCATGCTGATGTTACCTCGTCCTCGTCCAGCGTTTCTTCCGGCCATTTCCTAGAATCACAGTATAAAATGTTAAACATGAATTTTTCTTTCATATACAACACACCATACATGTAATAAAAGGTAGGTAAGAAAAAAAAAATCACATCACAACCACATATTAGTCTAAATAAAAATTTTTGATTAAAACCATTGTATTCGCTACAAAGTATTTCCAATCAATCCTTAAAATCGTAGAAAAATAATAGTTTGGATGGAGACAACCCCTCCATCTAAGTGTCATCATCACTAGATGTCGTCATCTGAGGACACCTCTGAATGTGCCTCCTCCTCAGCCGGTTCCTCCTCCGGTTCTTCTTCGGGTTCCTCCTCGGGATCTTCCTCGGGATCTTCCTCAGGCTCCTCTTCGGGATCTTCTTCAGGTTCTACTTCGGGTTCTACTTCAGGTTCTACTTCAGGCTCTGCCTCGGGCTCGGCCTCAGGTTCTGCTGCGTTCTGATCGAGTTGCGTTTGTAGGATATCGCAACGTTCTAACGCTATTTCCGTTCGGGTCCTTGCTTCTTGGAGTTGTTCTTGCAAGTCTATCATCTCGGCTTGCATCTTCATCATAACCTTGGTTCGTTGTTCACTAGTCTCTTGCATTTCTTTCATTGCCGTTGTCATGCGGGCAATCTCCTCTTGAGTCTCGGTTCCATCTTTAAACAGTCTAGCAACATTTTCTCTAGTGTAGCGCATGTAACCCACATCACGCTCCAAACAAGAAACGACAGCTGCGAGGACTCGTTCCACAGGTTCGGTTATGGGTGGTAAAGTGTTAGGGTAACCAGGGTGGTTCGGGTGAGGCAATGGGGGAACTTGTTCACGGTAGACCATACGTCTGATCATGTTGGGATACCATTCCCAGCTAACGTCGTTATCATACAGGCCTCCGGATGGGCGGGTACCTCTTTGGTGCGGGAGCTTCGAGTTCCGGGACTACACGGGGTGGCGAGGCAGTAGGTAACTGCGGTTCCTTCCGTGAGCATGCGTCATCGAATCGGATGATGATGAGGGTGGCGTCGACATTCCTACAGGTAAGCCGTGTATGCGCGCGCGTATGAGCGAAAGAGGTAAAGAGATAAGATTTCAAGACTACACAAACCTATGCAGTGCGTATTATTATAACTAATGGGTCGTCGCGGTTATAGTCTAGTATGCATGCGGCTTCTAGTTCGCTATAACCAATGGCTCTGATACCAATCTGTCACACCCTCAAAATCCACTAACGGAGTTTTACCGTCAGAGGGTGTGAACTGGCAGGATCGGAATCATTAGTTATAACCAAACCAGAGAAAAACGTTTAAATGAAAGTAAATGCGGAAGCGTAAAACCTTAATTCAAAAGTTGCGTCACGCAGGACGACTTAA